>NC_137132.1:1026070-1036070 GCF_949319135.1 Squalius cephalus
CATTTAAATTTCACTCTTTAAGATTCATAGGAATGTTTTCAATTGAATTGAGATCCTCGTGTTCAGTGTCAGATACTGTGACTTACAATATAAAATCAGATATGCAAATATAGATTAGATTATGTATTTGAACAGATATTGCTGCCGGGATTAGTTTGTGTTAGTAGCTTTAGAGTAGTTATCTGCTTTATCAAAAGAGCAGAGTTTAGTTCAACTCATTTAAATTATGAGCAGCATTATTATTGTTAACTTACACTAAAACATTAAAAAATTATACTTGAAATAAAATAAACACCAACTGAAATAAAATAAATATATATATAAAAAAAGCTAGCTGCCATGGCAACATTTCTCATTGTTTATAGCTTAACCTGAAGGACTAAAATAACCCAAACTATTAAACAAATAAAAAAATAAAAAATAAATAAAAAAATGAATTAGTTAACATAAACTAACTACTTCTCCAGAATTTATTAATCTTAGACAAAGTTAATTTCAACATTTACTAAAACATTATTTAAAATCAAATGTTGAATCTGTAAACTAGTGAACTAACATAATCAATGAACAGTTCGATTTTTGCCAACATCTAAAAAAGATTAATAAATGCTTTAAATATATATCTATTGCTTATCGTTAGTTGATGTTAACAAATTAAACCTTATTGTAAAGTGTCACCAAAAAAATATAATAATAATACAGACAAAAAAAAAAAAAAAAAAAAAAAAAACACACAAACAAATGACTAAAACAAACTAAAATTATACAAACAGAAAATAGGGGAAAAATCGTATTAAAAATATTAAAAACTATAATATATCAATGACACTAAAATATGACTGGCTTTAAAACGGTTTCAAAGCAGAAACTTCAAACTCATCTCTCCATCTCTGAACTGATGAAAGGAAAACTGCACTCAACCAATTAGTGTGTGTGTGTGTGTGTGTGTGTGTGTGTGTGTGTGTTGGCTTTACTACAGCTGGCTTTTATAGATAATTACAAATAATTATCACCAATTATGTTCAGATCATTCCAAAAAAAAGAGAGGGAGAAAAAAGAAAATGAGTTTAAACTCAGCATCAAAATCTCAATTAATAGGATTCCAAAATACATTTGGAAGAAGAGATGAAGCAGCTCTCTCTCTCTCTCTCTCTCTCTCACACACACACACACACACACACACACACACACACACACACACACACACACACACACACACGCACGCACGCACACACGCACACACACACACACACACACACGCACGCACACACGCACACACACACACTCACATTTATCTTGTTTATCAAAATGATGCCTAACATAATAACAATAAATAAACTAATTTAAAAAAAATGATATATGTTTATGTCAGTTAACATTTATTTTATTTAAAGTAAACAAACATTTTTTTTATGGTTTTAGTTTTAGTTTCAGTTAACTATAATAACCCTGATGATGGCTTTACTACAGACTGGTTTTTATAGATAATTACAAATAATTATCTGCAATTATCTTCAAAACATTCCAAAGAACAAAAATAGGTTTGAATTTAACATCAAAATCTTAATTATAGAACGACGTGAAGAAATTTTCAGATGCAGGTGCAACTCTCTCAACAGATCCATCTCTCTCTCTCTCTCTCTCTCTCTCTCTCTCTCTCTCTCTCTCTCTCTCTCTCTCTCTCTCTATTCAATTTAATTTAATTCAATTCAGAAAGCTTTATTGGCATGAGAAAAAGATACATTTTGCATTGCCAAAGCATTTAAACAACATAGAAAATTATTTAGAAACATGAACATTTAGTGAAGTCTATATACAGAAAATAATAATAATAATAAAACTAAATAAAAAATACAATATTATATATATATATATATATATATATATATATATATATATATATATATTAATGGCTAGATATAGCAAAAACAAATAAAATAAAAATAACTAATAACTAAAATGTAAAATATTAACAATAAAATAAAATAAATAGGGAATAATAATAAATAAAAAAAGATTATAATACAGAAATCATGTAACAACTGAACTTAGAAATTGAACATTATATACGTCTCTCTCTCTCTCTCTCTCTCTCTCTCTCTCTCTCTCACACACACACACACACACACACACACACACACACACACACTCAAAGATGAAGACTATTTACACTAATGCTGCTGTATGAAGTTTTGCTGAGTTTGCGTTGCATTGTGAATCTGCACTCATTTTTGTAATCCAGCATTCTGAAATGCAACCGCGCGTGAAATGGAGCTTGTGTAGCTGTAAACGTCGTGTTCATGTACTTGAGGCAAGACACTACAGTTTTTTCATGCACTGGTAAATTTTGAGATTTTATGCTATTTGGCTTTTTCTATAAAGTGTTGTTTCAGACTTATGGAAAGAAAACATCCAAAATACACTTTTTATTGCACTTTATCTGTTTGCGTCTGTAGAATTTCATTACAATACATATCTTTAAAAGCTGTGTTCAATCAATCAACATTTATTTGTTAAGCACATTTAAAAAACAACACAAGTTGGCCAAGTGCTGTATATATCTAAAAATTACTCAATAAACACTCAACAAACATTACTCAACACAAAACAATCTCAATATACAACACTGATCAGGGTCCCAAAACCTTGGGGCAAGTGTATGCCACAGCGTAGAGGAGTGTTTTCAGCACAGATTAAAACATTCTAACAGTCACAGGATCTGATATGCGGTGGAAGACTATTCTAAAGAAGAGGGGCTGCCACAGAAAGTGCACGATCTCCTTTGATTTTCAACCGTGATTTGGGAACAAACTCTGGGATGATCTTAGGGGTCGAGCGGAATAATGATGCTGTAACAGATGTGCTATATACTCCGGAGCAAGACCATGCAAACCTTTAAAACCATGGTCAAAACTTTATATTGGACTCTAAAATCCACAGGAAGCCAGTGTAAGAAGGCCAGCACTGGAGAAACTCTAGACCATTTCCCTGAGCCTGTCAACAGTCTGGCTGTTGCATTTTACACCATAGCAACTTTCTAGACAATCCCAAATATAACGAGTTGCAATAATCCAATCTGGATGAAATAAAAGCATGAATGACAGTTTCCATGTCCTTAAAAGACAGAATTCTCTTCAAATTAGGCGATGCTCCGCAATTGATAGCAACTTCTTTTAACCACGGCATTGACTTGTTTGTCAAATTTCAGCTCTGAATCAAAAATTACACCAAGGTTCCTCGCTTGGGTGTTGACATTAGTGGCTAAGGAGTCAAAGATGTAAAGAAAGCTGTTTGGCTAACTTAGGTGGACGAAAAATCAGCACTTCCGATTTTGACTCATTGAGCTGCAGAGAATTAGCAGCCAACCATGCCCTTATTTCATCCAAACACTCAAACGTTGTAATGTTGGAGTCGTCATTACATCTCATGGGCACATATAGCTGGATATCATCAGCATAACAATAGTAAGACACATTATTTTTTTTGGCAGATTAATCCCAGAGGGAGCATATATAAGGAAAATAAAACAGGACCAAGACATGAGCCTTGAGGAACCCCTGAGGAAATAGGCTGAGAAGACGAAATACAGCTTCCAAACTCCACTGCAAAAGATCTTCCATAGAAATACGAGAACCACTTAAAAGCAAGCCCCCTAATCCCACCCCACTCCTTCAAACGGTCAAGAAGGACTCCATGATCCACAGTGTCAAAAGCCACACTAAGGTCAAGAAGCACTAAAACCGCACGGTTCCCAGAGTCTACAGACAGCAACAGATCATTAGTCACTTTGAGAAGGGCAGTTTCAGTGCTGTGTTGAGACCTAAAACCGGACTGAAATATATCAAATATTTTGTTTTCATTTAAAAAAGCTGAGAGTTGATTAAGATCAACCTTCTCCAATAACTTAGCCAGAAAGGGCAGTTTAGAAATTGGTCAGTAGTTATTTAATGCTGATGGGTCTAAACTTGTGTTTTTTTCTTCAAAAGAGGCTGCACCAAAGCATGCTTAAAATAAGATGGGACCACACCTTCTACGAGGCTCTGATTCACTATAGACATGACCGTAGACCCCACCTCATCCCAGACCTGAATTAACAAACGTGGTGGGATAACGTCAAGCGAACAATAAGATGGCTTAAAATGTTGAATAACTTCTAGCAGATTAGATGTTCTCACAAATGAGTTTTGTCCTCCACTTCAGCAGCACTTATATACACCAAAACTTACAGTTTTATTCATATCGATATTCTGAAGGATTTTACTGAGGGGTTTGTTCATAACATCATTCACCTTATTTTTATAACATTTTATTCCTAAAAACATGGTAAAATTTATTTTTTTCTGTCTATTGACAGTGTTTTCAGATTTTTAGAGTGATAAAAAGAGATATCCAAAATCCCCTCAGTAAAAAACTTTATCTCTAATTTGTCAACAAAATAAAACAAGAATTTTGAACTTGACTTTATCCAATGTTTAGATTTATCTTCAGGAAACATATGCAAATTAGTGTATATTTAGTTAGATAATGCCTCATTTGCATTTTTTTAACAAAACAATTTAAGAAAACTTAAGAAAAATAAAAAAACTTAAGTAAAAATCAAAAACAATCTGTAAAACTTAATGGTATCAATAATCTGGAAAAATATGGTGATACCTTTTACCCTATTCATCTGTGCTGTCTTGCATTGAGTGCGTATCCTAAAAAATAAGAGTGTTTATTAAAGGTACTTGAGTGTTTGTACTTAAATATCCTCTAGAATAAAACCCCTCATGTTTGTTTAATCCAGCATCTGGGGGTCTAAATAACTTTTCTCTCCTCCAGAATCAGGATAAATCTCACGGCAGCAGAGCATGATGGGAGTTTAAGACAACACTGATCTCAGTGTGTGGTCTCAGAGCTTTATTACCCACAAGTCCTCTGGGACCGAGGTCAAGTTGTGTTATTTTACCATTTCAAATTAACCAAAAGAATAAAACCAGAGGGACAATGAGACCTTTAACATTTAAATACTGCAGTGCTTCATAAATCCTGAAGCTTAAAATATCAGCTATAGAGACAGAGAGAAGTCCAACACTTCACTAGAAACATGTCAATATAATGCAAGTGTCCATGATGTGTTCAAATGCCTTATTATATACTTATTATACATAGTTGTATAGTCTATATATATTATATTATATTATATTATAAATAGAATATTAGAGTATTTGAATATATATATATATATATATTACAATACTTCATATATTATTTATAGTTTCACCTTTAAACCAAATTTAATATGCAATGTGAAATAAAACAGAAGGTCCTGGATGCAATATATCAGAGAATTAATGTCTTTATAATGCAATTTCTAAGAAAAAAAAATACTTTCTTACTACACCTGTTTGAAATGCTCATCGTGCATAATGGGAATTAATAAATTATGAAACTGAATCCCAATTTCCACATACATGATAAAATGTATGTCCATTAAATTAGCATATATATTACGCTCATGCATCAAACTGAATATTTCTGCCTGAACGACAAAACACGATGAGTTACGTTCAAACGTTTCTAATTAACTTTAAAAACAGAAAGAGAATTTTCACTTGTGTAGATTCTGATGAGATGATGTTTGTGAACCGGTTCGAGCTTGTCTGATTGGTCTGATTAATTTGAGCATATTAAACATGCCGTGACTCACGGATGATAAATGAACGCGAGCAGTGAATCAGAGCGATGGAAGATGAAGGTCACCGTCAGGATTCACCGTCAGTCTCTGGGATCATTAGAAACGCTGTGAGTTTGTCGAAGGTTTTCACTTCTTATTTTTCTATTTCTGAAGCACAACATGAGAGATGTGAGAAACATCGGCTCTCGTTCTTTCTGCTTTGCTGTTCTCATTTTTAACTCTCTTTCTTAGCGAGCACTTTGTCAATGAGACGTTATTAAAACATGATTCACACTGAATTTAATATGAAACTCATAAGATACTGAAAGCCTGAGGGTCCCATAAACATCCCATTGTATCTGCATCTGTCATCAGGCTGCAAAAAGACATAATAATTTAATTTCAAATGAATGCTTTTATTAGACAATACAATTATTTATAGACAATTATAATTATTCTACATACATAGGCTAAATAGCAAACAAAATGTATAAATAAATATTAAATAAAACGTACAATTTTAAAGGTAAAAATGTACAAACAAAATGTACAAAAAAAGGTTTAATATTATATGTAATTTATAAATACATTTTATATAAGTAGTACCATTTTTGTTTCTTTCGTTTCAATCTTGAATGTTTTTTTATATATATTTTTTTTTATTGCTAATTGTACAACACAGAAAAGGGAAAAACCAAACATAACACAGAACCATTAGTAGTACAATACTGAAACTAAAAATGAATATACAAACTAATATCAAATGTATAAATAACAATTTTAAATAAATATTAAATAGATAGTAAATATTAAATATATATTTTTTTATATATATTTCATGTAAATAAAAAAAAATGATTAAATACTATTTCTAGTGATTAGCAGCAACAGTTCAGGTTAGTTAGTTAATATCTTATAGCTACTTGAATAATGACCAGTGTTATTTTAGTATAACTGAGATACTATAATAGTGTTTATTAATATTTTGAGTTATTTTGTATTTTTATAATTTCCATTTTCATTTCATTTTAGTAAAAGTTTTACTAATTTTGTTTGTCATTTTTATTCAAATATTTTAATATGTTTATATAGTATTTATTAATTTTAATTTTAGTTATTTTAATACATCAAGTTAAACTAAATGAAATTGAGAAAACATGTATGCAACTCGCTGAAAAAAAAGAATAACGTTTTTTTTTTTTTTTTTTTTTTATTGTACTTGAGGCAATATATTTTATGTTTTTAGTTGTATTTAACTATAATAACCCTAATAATGACACATAGTGTAATGACATCTGAAGGAAACTCTTGACTCAGTAACACACGAACATGTTAAATACACACAATAGGACTGTTTTCTCAAGCATTTCCATCTACACTAGTGTAATGGTTCTGGCTTTAACAGCAACATTTCACCAAGCTGAAAAAAAACAACAACAAAAAAACACCTAGAATACATTATTTCCACAAGACTCAAGTGGCCATTTAGTTGAAGCAGGTCAGAAAACGAAGCTGATCTGAGAACAGCGCTCACAGTTAAAGGGCGTAGGGTTGCCAGATTCCCTGCTGCAGAAAATCCTTCATAAGAGGAGGATTAACAGTGTTTGCGGAGAGAGAGTGAGGGGGAGTCCGGCAGAGGAGGAGAGAAATAAAGGATGAAACGGACAACAAGATGAAAGGGTGGAAGAGGGAATTGCAAGACACATGCAAACAAAGCAGTGAGTGGACGATTACGACCGCTGAGATGATGAAAACCAGCAAAGCTGTTTAACATTTTTCTTGCACTTGATGTGTAATGCAGGAGTGTAAATATGAGGATATCAGTGCCATAAGTTTGTGTGTGTGTGTGTGTGTGTGTGTGAGAGAGAGAGAGAGAGAGAGAGAGAGAGAGAGAGAGAGAGAGAGAGAGAGAGAGAGAGAGAGAGAGAGAGAGAGAGAGAGAGAGAGAGAGAGGTCCATTATTAAGTCCAGGTGGGTTCATTAACCTTTTTTAACTCATTTACATAACAGAAATGTCAAAGGAAAGACAAAACAACCACAGACAATCACATAACACCTGTGACCACACACAGGACAGTCTGTATTTTCCATTTATCCTGTAAAATGACCAAACAAAATGACAAGAACATGGAAATGTGCTTGTGTGTAATTGCTCAGAGAAAACATAAAGTGCTTTTCATCAGAATCATATTTCACGTCTATAATCTGTGACTTACAGCTGCTCCAATCATGTGCAACATTTCTCATAAAACACCTGACAACAGCATGTATTTTTATACTCTAACGAACAGAGAAGAATGAGAGAGATAGACAGAGAGAGAGAGCGTGCTAATCACAGTTTCTTGTGCCTACACAACCCACACACTCAGATGAGTATAATACACACACAAGCACACAGCAAACAAGCCTCGTTTACATGCATGGTACATATTCAAATTTTCATTTTGCAACTGCTAGAGCTTTAGTTTAGTTGTTTAAGAGTTGTTTATTATATTTAAAAAATATATACATATAATATAATAATATGATGAAAACAATCACTAACTTGACACATATATGTTCATCTTCTTTGATTTTCTCACTTGTTTTATACATCAGCCTTTATTCTGTTCTAACGGTGTAGTTTGACTCATGTTGGTGTTTGTAAGTTGTTCGCTGCGGCCAGTCGATGTTCAAAGGTTCTGGTTGTTATTCCAACAGCACTGCCTCCCCAGTCGCCATAGAAACACTGGAGACACATGCACTGTAGAATACAGCCAGACCAAAATACAGCCGCACAACAGAAATCATTCTTGTACAGCCAGACTACTAACCTGATAAACTACAGTCACACTACTGACGTCATTCAATTACAGCCTGACTACTGACATGATAAACTACAGTCACACTACTGACATGATAAACTACAGTCATACTACTGATGTTATTCACTTACATCCTGACTACTGACATGATAAACTACAGTCGCACTACTGACGTCATTCACTTACAGCCTGACTACTGACATGATAAACTACAGTCGCACTACTGACATGATCAACTACAGTCACACTACTGACATGATAAACTACAGTCACACTACTGACATGATAAACTAGTCACACTACTGATATGATAAACTACAGTCACACTACTGACATGATCAACTACAGCCACACCACTGACATGATCAACTACAGCCGCACCACTGACATGATCAACTACAGCCGCACCACTGACATGATCAACTACAGCCGCACTACTGACATGATCAACTACAGCCGCACCACTGACATGATCAACTACAGCCGCACCACTGACATGGTCAACTACAGTCGCACTACTGATATGATCAACTACAGCCGCACCACTGACATGGTCAACTACAGTCGCACTACTGATATGATAAACTACAGTCACACTACTGACATGATCAACTACAGCCGCACCACTGACATGATCAACTACAGCCGCACCACTGACATGATCAACTACAGCCGCACTACTGACATGATCAACTACAGCCGCACTACTGACATGATCAACTACAGCCGCACCACTGACATGATCAACTACAGCCGCACCACTGAC
This sequence comes from Squalius cephalus, assembly GCF_949319135.1. Taxonomy (NCBI): domain Eukaryota; kingdom Metazoa; phylum Chordata; class Actinopteri; order Cypriniformes; family Leuciscidae; genus Squalius; species Squalius cephalus. The sequence continues at coordinate 1,035,297 of NC_137132.1, forward strand.
ATGGTCAACTACAGTTGCACTACTGATATGATAAACTACAGTCACACTACTGACATGGTCAACTACAGCCGCACTACTGACATGATCAACTACAGCCGCACTACTGACATGATAAACTACAGTCACACTACTGACATGATCAACTACAGCCGCACCACTGACATGATAAACTACAGTCGCACTACTGACGTCATTCAATTACAGCCACACTACTGACATGATCAACTACAGTCGCACCACTGACATGATCAACTACAGCCGCACCACTGACATGATCAACTACAGCCGCACCACTGACATGATCAACTACAGCCGCACCACTGACATGATCAACTACAGCCGCACCACTGACATGATCAACTACAGCCGCACCACTGACATGATCAACTACAGTCGCACTACTGACATGATCAACTACAGCCGCACCACTGACATGATCAACTACAGTCGCACTACTGATATGATAAACTACAGTCACAATACTGACATGATCAACTACAGTCGCACTACTGATATGATCAACTACAGCCGCACTACTGATATGATCAACTACAGTCGCACTACTGACATGATCAACTACAGCTGCACTACTGACATGATCAACTACAGCCGCACTACTGACATGATCAACTACAGTCGCACCACTGACATGATCAACTACAGCCGCACCACTGACATGATCAACTACAGCCGCACCACTGACATGATCAACTACAGCCGCACCACTGACATGATCAACTACAGTCGCACTACTGACATGATCAACTACAGCCG
>NC_137132.1:1041070-1048570 GCF_949319135.1 Squalius cephalus
TAAAATGTTTTAAAGTAAAGACTAAAAGAGTAGTTGGTGGTGATGTAGGGGTCACGTGACAGTGATGATGCAGAGGTCACGTGACAGTGATGATGCGGCTCGATTACGGTCTGCGTTCAGCTTCTGCTGATTGTATTCAGGCTTCAAAAGTTGTGAAGACGATCAACAAACGTGTGAGAATCATAAACTTGTGTGATTTCTGCAATAATCCGAAAGCAAATGGAAAATCCTATTATCCTACAGTCCGATCGGCCTTCAAACACACGGCATCACTGCATTCACTATAAAAACTCCAGATAAACACAAAAAGACTGAAGACAGAGAGAATAAACAGATGGTGTGTTTGCAGAGTTCATCTGACAAACGCTGAGATATAAATCCACTGAAGTATTTCTGCTCTGGATCCGAGAGGAAACGTCTCGCTGGACCATCATAAATCACCGCCATAAACACTCGCAGAAACACACACACAAACCCTGGACCAGATCTGGTGGAAAACACTATGAAGCCCATGCTTTTAATCAATTATAGCCCTATTTATACTTATTAATAAGTCAGTATTACTATTCTATAAATATATTTACTCATATAGACTCATTAAGACCTCTACTGCATTATATTAACAGTTCTAGTTACATTTATATTATTTTTTACAATTACTTATAAATCATGCATTTGCTTTTTCAGTGTGCATGCTCATAATCCATTATACACTGATTTATAAGTATTAATATAGTCGTATGGTTCCATGAATGTATATGTAAAGATGCAGCCTGCATTGCTATAATGTTATTATATTATAGTTACAATGAGTTTTTAGTAATTCAGATTTATTTCTGTCAAATAAGTGAATATATTGTTATTAATAACCGTGTAAATACTTCTTGTGAGTGATAATACAGTTACTAACCTCTACAGAGGCATCATTGATGAAAACATACGATGCATTTTCATGAAAGAAAAAATCATGAAGATGTGCTCATGATACATTTTATGTTATTTACTAGTAAATTTAACTAATGAACAATAATAATATAAACCGAAATCATTAATACAAACAGTTGAAAAAATGTTTTTATGTTTTAATGTACTAGTAAAACACAGCAACAATATTTATCAAAGTATAATTTCAAACTGCTATAAGCAATACCATGCATATGGATGAGATATAGATTTTAACAAATAAAAATTACCATTCATGATCGAACATTAGCCATTAAATACATAACTGATAACTAATTGGTACCGCAAACAAGTGTCTCAGGAACTATTTTACATTTGATCATTTATAAATCAAAGTATAATGGATTATGAGCATGTGCATTGAAAAAGCAAATGCATGACTTATAAGTAAAAATAATATAAATGTAACTATAACTGTTAATATAATGCAGTAGAGATCTAAATGAGTCTTTATAAGTATATTTATAGAATAGTAATACTTATAAATAAGTAGAAATGGAGCTATACTTGATTAAAAGCATGGGCTTCATAGAAAGTGATGTCTGCAAAAAACGAGCCACAATCTCCTGAGGAATATCAACTTCCCTTTTGTTTTTCTCTTGAACAGACGAACGAAGCCAAACTAAATCCCATCGGTTCTCCAGAACATAAAGCAGGAAAAATGCAAGGATTGACTTTCTTCCTCAGTGTTTCTGTCTTGTTTTCCAGCATAAATATCTAAACATTCTTAAATCAAGATACATTTACTGGAGACGAAGCAAAATGACTGAAGATATAATGAAAAAAGTATCAAAATTAAGTGAGTTTATGCTTAAAACAAGAACAAATATCTGCCAATGGGGTCAAAAAAACAAGATTTTTGGTTTAAAAATCCCTGACTGAAAAAATAAACCCTGTTGAAAACGTCTGGCTGTCTGGTGTGATTTCACTCTCTGGATCGGATCAGTTCTGGACACAAAAAACATTCGTCTGTCCAAGATTTCCAGTGGAATTAAACCACATCCTTTCCAAAGACTCTCACATTTACAGGTAAATCAGCATCATTTCTGTTTCCCTCATTAATATAGTTCTGTCTTAATTTACTATCTGCTGGAATACTGATCAAAAACCAAACTTTGAGTCTTAAACTGAACAGAAAAGCAAAAAATAGTTTGTCAAGAAGACTAATAAGATTTTTGTGATCAGCCCGCCCCCAATCAGAACGCCAGCCAATCAGACACACTCTCTGCCTGTCAATCATTTACAGTCTCTCTGATGATCAGTCTGTCATAGTTTATAACAACAGAAGGTCATAATGTTATTGAAACAATTTTCACTCAGAAATTCCCTCTAACTTTATACAATTAACTACCAAGAAATGCTAGTAATGCGTTCAATTAAATATGAAAATATTTAATCACATACAATTATTAAAACTTAAATACTTAGAATAAAACTTCACTACTTAACAAAAACCTCCACACCTACATAATTACTCGCACACACACACACACACACACACACACACGGATGCAGCTCCTCTCAGCGTGAGCTCAGTGTTTCCTGTTGATGTCACCGAGTGAACGACCCAAAACAATACGAGAACATCCGCACACGGAGCGTTAGGAAATCCTGTTCAATACGACAATCACACACAACGAACCGCTTTACTCTCACTTCTCACATACTCAAATATCAATCTCACTATCAATGTCACAAATATTCTCACAGCACAGACACACACTTTACATTCCTGTCGGCGTTACGTTTATCATTCCAATTTATGTGCATTTTTATGCCTGAGAAAAGCAACAACTGCACCTGTGAATCCCCTGGGAAATAAAGTTCATCCCCCAGGCTACTATTCAATATATAAAGAGTATATACACTACCAGTCAAAAGCATCATAACTCCAGTCTTCAGTGTCACATGATCCATCAGAAATCATTCTAATATGATGATTTGATGAAACATTTATGATTATTATCAGTGTAGAAAACAGTTGTGGACCATTTTTTTCCAGAATTCTTCGATGAATAGAAAGTTCAAAAGAACAGCATTTATTTGACATATCTTTTGAAACATTATAAATGTTTTTACTGTAACTTTTTATCAACTGAATTATCAACTAACCCTAACCCTAACGAATAAAAGTATTGATTATTTCACAATATTACTGTTTTATGTTTATATTTAATCAAATAAAAGCAGGCTTGGTGAGCAGAAGAGACTTTTAAAAACATTAAAAATCTCACCGATCCAAAGCTTTTGACTGGTAGTGTGTGTTTTAAAGAGTTTCTGCATTTAAATCTGATTCAAAGAAGTGAACTACATTCATGGTGTTCTTTGGGAACTACATTTCCCATAATCCTTTGCCCATGCTGAAAGTTAAAAAGCCTGTAAGAAACAAACAGCGAAGGTTTAATTCTCCTCGTTCACAGGTGTGTGTGTTTACATCAGCAGAGATGACTCCAGATGGCACGTTCCCTCGCTATGCAAATCTTTCATTCAATATTCAAAGAGAAATGACATTCTATGTAAATAAACTCCTCCATATTCAAGAGATATGACCCTTCGCTCCATAAATATTCCACTCAAAGGACAACAGCCATTCCACATGCAAATACTGGCACGTCAAAACACACAGACGGAGACGAACGATCATCAATCTCACAGCGATCGGCTAGTCGAGTCTGTGCAGGAATCATTGTTTTACTCGACTGGTGAATGAGACTTTCAACCATTAAGCATTGAAATATATCATGGTGTGAATATAGTGCCTTTCTAAAACACAAGGTCTCTTTAAAGCTGTGAATAATCAAGCGAAAGAACATGAGGGAGCAACATAAGCGGGAAATCATCAAGGACAAATGACAGGAAAAATCTCTAGAGTGACGCAAACTGAACGAACTTTGGAAGCTCGATTCCCCCGAGGAATATAAAAGTTGTGATGATTTATCTCACTATTCAGACTTTTTTGTATGTATGTATGAACCTGTCACTGTTATTCTGATATTCTGTTTTGTTTCCTTTTGTTCCTGTTTCTCTGCTCTGTTCAGTCTCAGTTTCCCAGTTACTGATTATGTCCTCATTTGTTTCTATGGTTACTTATGATTTGCACCTGTGTTTCATTGTATTCACCTTATATTTACACTCCCAAAAATACTGAGTTGTTTCAACCAAATGTGAGTAAAATAAGGACACACCCAACTGTTGGGTTAATAATTTCATTTAAAAACTTAACCCAACGGTTGGGTTTGTCAATTTTCTACCCAAATTTGGGTTGAAACAACCCAGTATTTTTTGGAGTGTATACTCTCTGTTATGTTCAGTCACTTGTCATTCTCATTTATGATTTATGATTTACGTTAATAAAGTATATTTGTATCTTCTTTGTCTGCGTGCTGACGACACATTACAGAATGATATATAATCAAATGACAGTAATACCACAGTATAATGAATTTAATATAATGGCAATGGTACTCATCGGAGTTGTTAATAAAGCTGGAAGAAAAAAAGATATTGGATGAAAAATTTACATTTAAAAAGCTTCAATGAATATTAGAACTGAAATAAATATGTTGAAGTTGAAATATTAAAGTTACTAAAACTGAAAAAAAAACCTCAATGAAAAAAGCCAATGAAATTTAGAACTGAAAAAATAAGTTCAAGAATGAAAAATGATTAAAAATAAAACTGAAAAAATAAAACTGAAAAAACTTCAAATTCAATATATAAATAATACATAGAATTAGTAATAAGTAATAAATAAATTACTAGAAATTATATATATATATATATATATATATATATATATATATAATTTCTAGTAATTTATTTATTTCAGTTATAATTTTCATTTGTTTTATACGTTTAAGTTGTTTAGTCAATGTATATATAAATAATAGAGAAAAATAAAAAATAAATGAAAATATTGAAAAAAGAAAAAAAATACCAAAAGGCACAAAATTAAAACTTACTCTAAAATTAAAATGAAAACTGCAAATATAAAAATCAAATCTATATACAGCTTAAAATGCAAATAATAATAATAATACAAATAAATGCTATAATAGTATATAAATTATACCAAAAAATCATCGGTATACAATACAGTATAGTTACTCTCTGCTTTATATATGAAGGATTTTTATCAATCAAATTAATCATTCTAAAAAAAAAAGGATTCACATTATGAATTATGATACAGTAAAACTGCACTAAAGGCACCAGAGTAAAACTCTCTGATCTTTGAGGAACCTATAATCAACAATCTGCAAATAACCATTTAATCATATCCAGAACCCTGAACCTTTATTTCCAGCAGGAATCCGGGATTCACGGGTGGGTGGGTGTGTGTGTGTGTGTGTGTGTGTGTGTGTGTGTGTGTGTGTGTGTGTGTGTGTGTGTGTGTGTGTGTGTGTGTGTGTGTGTGTGTGTGTGTGTGTGTGACGGATCAAGGAGATTTGACGCGTCTGTCAAAGTGACAAGCCTGTTTCACAAGATCAACTGAGCCACGGAAGAGGAGAAAAGAGAGAGAGAGAGTGTGTGTGTGTGTGTGTGTGCATTCATAACAACTGAATGACGCTTAATGTTGTGAAGATCTGCTGTATGCCACTGTTCCATGATTTATGTATGTATTTGACTGCATCTATAGTATTTATGTCCCTGTAAATCATTTCTTTTAAGTGGACTTAAATAAATAGTTAAACTGTGTGTGTGTGTGTGTGTGTGTGTGTGTGTGTGTGTGTGTGTGTGTGTGTGTGAAGGAAACAAGCATTTGCTCCGATGGCCTGATGCAGTGACGTCACAGTCGATCTAAAAACCATCTCCAGTGTCAGAACATTTCTCCGCTCTTTTCTGTTCGTTTAACAGTGCGGCGATAAGAGCGAGGGATGAGGGAGGAGGGGTTGCCACGGATACGGAGCAGAAAGATGACGGAGGAAGACAGCGGGAACTTCTGTTTCCTTTCCATTTCACCAGTGAGAGGAAGAACAAACTTCTGCTGAAACTCCTCGACTCTGAGACGCACGCGGGGGGTTAAGATGCTGCGCCCCATAAACACACTCACACACACACTCACACACACTCACACACACACACACACACACACACACACACACACACACACACACACACACACACACACACACACACACACACACACACACACACTCACGGCGGCAGAATAAAACGCATCATTTGAGTTCTACAGCTCTGAACATGTTCCTCTCACCAAGAGCTTCTGCTTCAGGAATCAGATTCAACATCAGCAGTGAACAGAGAAAACATCTCGATCAAGCTACAGCTAACGGTGTGTGTGTGAGCGTGTGTATGTGTGTGTGTGTGTGTGTGTGTGTGTGTGTGTGATGTTCTTTAAACCGCATGTATCTCCCCTCTCCACATTTAATCTCTGCACACTTTGCATTACATAATCAGAAAAAACCCACAGGGTCGAAGAGAAGCGTTGATGTGCGGCTGGATTGTGTTTCTACACTCAGGTCAGTTCAAACATCTCCACACACACACACACACACACACACACACACTCGCGCCCGAGATCTCTTATATAAAGAGACCGAGGCTTTCAAACACTCTCAGGTGGAGCATCATCTGTTCTGGAGTTTCAGTTCCACTCCAGACGACAGAAGTTTAGGGATTTTACAGAAAGAATCTGATCAAAATCACGATTTACAGGACGGACGAATATGGACACAGAAGATAAAGGAGAAAATCTATCAAGATAAAGTTTATGCTTAAAACAATCTCTAAGTGAGATCAGAAAAATGAACAACTGAAAGGGAAACACCATTATTTTTCCGACTACACTTTTTTCAGAAAACGACACTTAACATCGATTTAAGAATTTGTAGATATTTGCGATTTAAAACAAGCTCTTAGAAACGGCTCTCGGGTCTGTTCTGAAAGAGAGAAGCGATGAAAACACTGATAAACGATCAGATAATAAATGCAATCCAGCGAAAATAAGAAGCCAAAAGAATATATTAAACCAGATTTACACAGTGAGAACAAACATGGCTTGAGCTGAACGCAATACAAACATTGAGAAAATCAAGAGAAATTCCAAAACCAGTGACTCAGAATCTAGCATTTCAATATTAATTGAAGTTAAAGAACTAAAAAGTTTGATTTTAAGGTCAAATAATGACTTTTGCACACAACACTCAGAAGAGGCCAGAAGCAAAACCAGTTAAGAATCACTGAACTAAAACACACACACACACACACACACACACTGCAGTTACATCAAAATTAATTGAGTTTATGCTTAAAACAATCTGAATAATAAACAATTCAAAGGGTTTTTCTGACTCTTCTTGATGTAAAGCACAAACTTAATATCGTGAGTCATTTTCCTTCAGAAGTAACAGATCTTGATTCAAGAATTTGTAGATGTTTGTAATTAAAAACGGTCTGGTCTGATAGATAGAAACGATGAAAACAATGGCAAACAACTACATAATAAATGCATGTAAGCATAAAAGAGTTGAAAGAGCAAAACTTCTCATTTCAATATGACTTGACGTTAATGAA
>NC_137132.1:1056070-1068570 GCF_949319135.1 Squalius cephalus
AACAACAGCAAAAACATTACATTTTGTCCAGGTCGACACCTTTTGGCCAGATTGAATCCTGCCTCATCTATGTATATGAATTCATGAGGGGCCTGGTTGGCCTCCAATTCCATAACTCTCAAAACAAAGTTTATGTAAATCATATCATCACTGTATACTATACTGTACTGTAACATATTACTGTGTAGGTTACCTACTTGCAAAGTGCAAAGCTTATAGAACTGGACATTGAATTGAATATACAGTACACTATATCTGGACATATTGTCGTTGTAGCTCCTTGACTCTCTCACTGATATATTGTTTTTGAACTGATATCATTGCAGAAGCAGAGGTTTTTTTAAAAAAACTTTCATATTGTAAAATATTACGTAGTACAATTTGAAATAACTGATTTCTTTTCAAAAATATGTATGTCATGTGTAAAATGTAATTTACAGTATTCCTGTGATGAAAAGCTGAATTTTCAGCATCATTACTCAAGGAAGATGCATATGGACTCGAAAAGCTTGTTTCTTCATGACATTGTTCAAAAGCAACACATTTTGCTAGCAATCAAAATCACATTTTGCTAAAATCATGAAATTTACAAAAATGGTAAAAGTTTCATGTAAATGGTAAATAAATGCAGTCCATACTGTATCTAAGGTTTGGAATATTGTTTTTGCTGTTGTGGGATGTTGTGTGTTAACATTTGTAAATACTACAAAAACACTCTATAATTTTGTTGGGAGGTATAGCTTGTCTGTTAAGAAAATGTAAGCATTATGGAAATGTGTTCAATGACTGCATATTGTGTGAAAACGACAAGAAATATGTGAATGGTATGGCCACAAAAGACTGATGCTGTGCTAATTGTGTTTAGAGTTTTGAAAATGTGAACACTGGTTGGACAAACGCTTGTTAGCGACTGAAAAAAACTGTAATGTCTCTATTTGTATATCTTCTTTCATCTGTGTATCAGTCTCTGTTTTCTCTTTATGATATTCTGATGTCTTTTATGATGTGTTGTAAAGCACTCGGGTCATCTGTTATCATCTGCAGCTGTATACACAAACTTTGACTTTGACTCAGGGTTATTATAAAAACACAAAAACATTAACTAAAATTAAAATGAAACTGATTCAAAATTGTAAATATAGCTGCATGCAGCGATGACGGGGCCCAGTCCTCACCCGGGTGGCTTTAGGGCAACTGTGCATGACGGGCAATATGCATTTAAAGTGGGTAAATATAAAAGGACTCCGTCCAAGTCATTTGTATAGACCAAATCCAAATGCAATACCTAATAAAAGTATTTATACGGCTGTCTCAGCAACAAGGCTTTTCTCAACCCTGTTTAAAAATAGGCCTATGCAACTGGTTATACTATGTATTACATTTGATTTAATTTATTAATTTTTTTTGACCAGATTGCACAAATCTGCATATTTTTTTAACTTGCACGTAATGCATTAATGGTAAAATAGAAAAAAAATAAAAATTATTTATATTATTTTTTATTGAAATAAATGGTATATATTTTATTATTTAGAAGATATGAGACTCTTCCAGTTTACCTTTTTGTCATTAAATTAATACCTCACCATGGCAACACTGTTCAAGATATCCAATATCCGTTTACAAATTAGCATCTTCAGTATATTGGCATCATGTTGAAAAAGTTTGGTGTGAATCATATGAAGCCCTTTGGAGCAGTAATTAAAAATTCACAGCTTGATTTAAAAAATCCACATTCAAACAAAAATATCTGACTTTCTGTTGGTCGGAGCTAATGACTGTAAATGAGAAAGTTGTTCGGCTCGATGAGAACAATTTATGTACAGAGTTTGGTGAATGTTGGCAAAACTAAATGCCCACTTTAGTCAAAAGGTGGCGCTATAGAGCCTCTCCACCACAACCGTTTCTAAGGCTTTGCCAGTGTCGACAGCTCTGATGTGTGTGTCGAGTTTCATGCAGTTTGATGCTAAGAGTCTCAAAAATAATTTTGAAGTTTGTTTCTTTGTCACGGCCAAATCGTTTGAGATATTCTTGTTCTAATTCATTTTTTTTTAATTAAATTTTATGAATGAAGCAGCTCGTAAATATATTTTAGCACTAAAAATATGTTTTAATAACCCATTAAAAATGAAAGTATTATGCAATCATTTAAGACGTTTCTCCTTGCATAGAACATTTTTGGCAAAAAGGGTTCTTTAATTCTTTATTCTACATCAGGGTTCACCAATCTCGGTCCTGGAGGGCCGCTGTCCTGCAGATTTTAGCTCCAACCAGCTCCAACACACCTGTTTGAAAGTTTCTAGTATGCCTAGTGAGACCTTGATTAGCTGGTTCAGGTGTGTTTAATTGGGGTTGGAGCTAAACTCTGCAGGACAGCGGCCCTCCAGGGCCGAGATTGGTGAACCCTGTTCTACATGTTGTCACTTCTTCTTGAGTCTCTCCATCTTTGTCTGACTCCGGTTTGAACATAAAAGGCTAAAAGTTTTAGAAATGTTCAGTGCGTGTGCGCACACACCCACACACACACAAGCTCTTGAAGCTCCTCCCTCTGTGCCATGAGCAGCAGCTCATTTGCATTTAAAGGGACACACAAAAACGTGTTTTTACTCGCCCTCAAACAGTGACAATTTTAACATGCTATATAAAAACATCTGTGGGGTATTTTCAGCTAAAACTTCACACACACACTCTGGGGACATCAGAGACTTATTTTACATCTTGTAAAAAGTGGCATTATAGGCCCCCCTTTAAAGCGGAGTCAAGAACCCTCAGGTTCTACTAGAACTTTCTGTGTAAGAGAATTATCGCAGCTGGCGAGGAAGTGTTGCTCGTTCTGTCTCTCTGTACTCAGAGTCTCATCAGTAGAAAGTGTGTGTTGTGTCGAGCCTCCGGAGACGAGCTGCTCAATGGAGCTTCTTTCACAGACCAGCGATTAATCCTGCAAGCGCTTCTGTCTTCTTTTGTGTGGGTATTTTTACTCGTTCCCCCTTTGGCTCCGTTTCTCCCGCCAGTGGGAATCTTACGGCAATCTTTAACACAGCATGAAGGAAAACAGCCAAATCCAGTTACATGAACGCTTGTGCCTGTCACTGCAGATACAGCTGTGTGTGTGTGTGTGTGTGTGTGTGTGTGTGTGTGTGTGTGTGTGTGTGTGTGTGTGTGTGTGTGTGTGTGTGTGTGTGTGTGTGTGTGTGTGTGTGTGTGTGTGTGTGTGTGTGTTTGTGTCAGTAGTTATATTTTTTTCATTCCTGTTAGTCAATCTCCACTAGTACTAGTGCTGATATTGATATGATCAAACCTCTTGCAGTGTTAAAGTTGAGAGTGTAATGCAATGTTAGCAGCAGCACAGCACACAAAACTCCCCAGAAAACATCCAGAAACACCCTAGCAAGTACATAGAAACGCCTTGACACATGGAAAATGGTACTAAACCAAATATTCAGAATCGTGATGGACTAAACGAAACCGTTTAAGAATCAGTAACTAAAAAAAAACAATATTCAGTATAATACTCATTAAACAACAGGATATATATAGATACACTAGCCTGGATGCCAGCCGAACTTAGCTCCGCCCACAACATTTGAGGTCGGGAAGTTCGGTCTGGACTTGATCCGTTGTGGAGCAACTATGCTTGAACCAGAGCTGTTCGGACCAATCAAATTGTCAGGGCGGGCTTTATACGATGATGGACAGATGATCAGCAGTAACGTAATCATCCACGTCACCAAAGAATGCTTGGGTTGAATTAGTTTAAAACAAAGATGGCTGCCGCTGGAGAATTGAGATGTGTGGATTCCGCCATCGCGTCTGTTACAGAAGATATCGACAGCGCATTCATTTTAAAAGAGGAACAGAGAACCGCAATCAAGGCATTTGTCGATCGGAAAAATGAATGAACAACATACGTCACTTACTCCGTTGCTCTGATTGGTTGTAGGTCTATCCAATTGAGTGCAGAGGCATTTTCTTTCCTGGTTCGGTTGAAACACGCCCCATAATCACAGCCCAATGGAGCAGATCAGGCTCATATTCTGACTAGAATCTGAGTATGACCACGTCAGGCTATAAATACACCCAAACTATGGTTTGTTTATAGACTTTTAAAGTAATTTCAGCAACATGGCTATTGATGAAGGGTAAACAATACAAATAATACACTCACAAACACACACACACTCTCTCTCTCACACACACACACACACACACACACACACACACACACACACACACACACACTCTCTCTCTCACACACACACACGCGCACACACACACACACACACACACACACACACACACACACACACACACACACACACACACACACACACACACTCTCTCTCTCTCTCTCACACACACACACACACACACTCACTCACTCACTCACTGCTACATTAAGCATCACACAGTATATGAGCTGTTCTTTTCTGCTAATGTATTTAAGCGGTGCATAAATCTCAGCGGAAGAAACGGACAGATTCTTTAACAAGCCCCTGAACGCCACACCAGTTAAACTACATCTGTTAACACTCTTTACGAGAGAGAGAGAGAGAGAGAGAGAGAGAGAGAGAGAGAGAGAGAGAGAGAGAGAGAGAGACAGAGAGAGAGAGATGTCCACCAACTTTCATCGTAGCAACCATAATTCTGACAGTCTTACAGCTGTGATCTATTCCTCGAACACCTAAAGACTTTAAACCAACAAGCGTAACATATCTGTTGCTATAGTTACAATTCATAGTCTTCACATGACATCACATGGTTTTCATGTTAAGCCTTTTAGAATGTTCTGAGTCACGTGACTCGAGTGTTTTAGAATGTTCTGAGTCACGTGACTCGAGTGTTTTAGAATGTTCTGAGTCACGTGACTCGAGCATTTTAGGATGTTCTGAGTCATGTGACTCGAGCGTTTTAGAATGTTCTGAGTCACGTGACTCGAGCGTTTTAGAATGTTCTGAGTCACGTAGAATGGTCTGAGTCACGTGACTCGAGCGTTTTAGAATGTTCTGAATCACGTGACTCGAGTGTTTTAGAATGTTCTGAGTCACGTGACTCGTTTTAGAATGTTCTGAGTCACGTGACTCGAGTGTTTTAGAATGTTCTGAGTCACGTGACTCGAGCGTTTTAGAATGTTCTGAGTCACGTAGAATGGTCTGAGTCATGTGACTCGAGCGTTTTAGAATGTTCTGAGTCACGTGACTCGAGCGTTTTAGGATGTTCTGAGTCACGTGACTCGAGCGTTTTAGAATGTTCTGAGTCACGTGACTCGAGCGTTTTAGGATGTTCTGAGTCACGTGACTCGAGCGTTTTAGAATGTTCTGAGTCACGTGACTCGAGCGTTTTAGAATGTTCTGAGTCACGTGACTCGAGCGTTTTAGAATGTTCTGAGTCACGTGACTCGAGCGTTTTAGGATGTTCTGAGTCACGTGACTCGAGCGTTTTAGAATGTTCTGAGTCACGTGACTCGAGCGTTTTAGGATGTTCTGAGTCACGTGACTCGAGCGTTTTAGAATGTTCTGAGTCACGTGACTCGAGCGTTTTAGAATGTTCTGAGTCACGTGACTCGAGTGTTTTAGGATGTTCTGAGTCACGTGACTCGAGCGTTTTAGAATGTTCTGAGTCACGTGACTCGAGTGTTTTAGAATGTTCTGAGTCACGTGACTCGAGCGTTATAGAATGGTCTGAGTCACGTGACTCAAGCGTTTTAGAATGGTCTGAGTCACGTGACTCCAGCGTTTTAGAATGTTCTGAGTCACGTGACTCAAGCGTTTTAGAATGTTCTGAGTCACGTGACTCAAGCGTTTTAGAATGGTCTGAGTCACGTGACTCCAGCGTTTTAGAATGGTCTGAGTCACGTGACTCCAGCGTTTTAGAATGGTCTGAGTCATGTGGCAGTAAAGTATGAATAGATGGCATTTTGAGTTTCTCTGACCATGGTTATTGTTAACTAAACTAAAATCATTAAATAAAACTAAAATCATAAAACTGAAACTGAAATAAAATATTTAAAAAAGACGTACATTTGTTTTATTTCAGCTGGTTGCCTTTTTTATTTCTTATTTTCATTTAGTTTAAATGAAAAAGCAGCAAATTCAGACTCTCAAATAATTGAAACTTTAGCACAAAAATGTAAAAAGTCGCTCACAGACCGACTGGTGTGTGTTGTACACAGAAATATCAAACACTTTTAATGTTAAATTTTAATGTTAATAAAATGTTAAACTCAATGAACAACACTGACTAAAATAATCAGTACTTGTTTGGATGGATGTAAATTCTGAGCACAAAGTCAACAATATTTTTCTTAAATGCAAGTCAATTATGCACACTGTAAATGTAAATTATGTGTAGGATCTACCATTGTTTTTGCCTGCCGTTCTGTGATACTGACGTCATTGGTTTCAGAATTTGGACTTTCCCATGACGTAAATCCGGCCCTGCGAGACTCCGGCACACAAGACAATCAATTACAGATCCTGAACATGACGAGCCAGTCGAATCCTCAGATGAGTCAAGTGTGTCATCAGATTCATCACCACACCATGGCTCAATAACTCGGCTATGAAAGTCTAATAATTGGCTCCGAGTATGAGGCCGACTGAAGGGTCAGGTGGACTACAAGTCCCATGAGGCCGTGTGTTTCTGGGTCAGTCTTCTTCATTAGTGAGGGACCAGACATGAGTAATCAATCATAGATAAGTAGAGCAGAACAGAAAAGAGCAAAAGATCACTACATCTACATCTATCCATCCATCCATCCATTCATCTATTATCTATCTGTGACACGGCTCGTCTTTTATAATAGCAGATTCGCACTAATCTCTGAGTTTATTATTTATCATGCAGCGCTGCTCGTCTGAACGATCTGTTACTCTTATTTCTACTCTAAGTCTCTCTAAGTAAGTGTCTGCCAAAAACATGTTTGCAAATGCAGGAGAAATCTACATAAATAACATGAGAAATGTTCCAGAAATGTCTCAATTAAAACACATAGACTGCTGAGACCTACTTCTGAGGAAATCTTTCATTAAAGAGCACCTATGATGCTTTTTTCCATCTGTCTTTAGTGTGTAAGGTTGCTGTTTGAAGTTCTTCTCTATATCAGTGTCAGTGTTTCTGAACTCCCTGAAACGCCTCCATTGTAGTCTTGAGTTTCTTCCAGGACGAACACGTCACAATATTCCTCATTATAATAATTCATACGCAGAATAAAGGGGAGGGGCCTGGTTGAGTTAGTTAGTAGTGTGTTGAAACCAAGCGACAACCTTCCAGTCTCTCTCTCTCGTAACCAACACTGAAGAGACTTAAACTGCAGTTCATCGACTGGCCACTAGAGACCGGCTGCAGAAGAGACTCAATCCCATAGACCCCCATGTTAAAAAGCCCAACTTTACAGCAGAAAAAAACAACATGTTTACAGCCTGGTGCAAAAAGTGGTTTTGGTCCATATAGCTAATTTTGTCCTTCATGACGACTGTGAGGGGGTGAATTTATTATAATAAGCCCTAAAGTTCAGCATAATTAAGGGTGTGGCCACTTGAGTGACAGGTGGATTGCCGCTGATGTCACTACTAGCCGTTTGTCTGCTAGCGTTAGCTTCACGTCACCTCAGCTAATCCGCCTCGCTGCCCATTTTTGTTTACCCGGGAGTGACGCCATATCAAGATGGCGACAGCCGGCTCCGCCCACTATGGGCTTCAAAAACGCTCTACAGAAACACTACGGGTGACGTCACGGACACTACGCCCATATTTTATACAGTCTATGGTTGAAACTGGCTGTTATGGTAAGGGGTGGGGCATTTCCCAAACATGCTCAAAGCGCTCGACCAATCACAAAACACTGCTCCAGCCGACCAATCAGAGCACAGTGTGCTTTTCAGAAGGAGGGGCTTCATAGAGACAGGAACTAAACAGAGCGTTACTGACAGACTGGGAGGAGAGGAGCTGCAACAATGGAGAATATGAGGAAAATAATCAACATTCAATCAGGAAAACCTGTTCTAGTGGAGCCTGAAAACAATATCAAGACTTAAAGGGCATAAAGTGGCGTCTTTAAGAACACACACATTCTCAAACAGGAAGGATCTGAGCTGCTTGTTCAACTACTCCAGACTTCCTTCGAGAGAAGATTATTGTTCGTTGTTTATATTTGCGGTTGTTTTTGGAGTAAAGTCCTTTGTGTCTTCTGTTCATATTGACGTGGGTGCTAGATGGTATCGAATCACTCTTATTTAACGTTTCCAGACACACGTCTTCACCTGAGCTCAGCTCTGAACTCACATGAACGAACTTAAAAATTATAGTTTGCAGTAACTTCAAGGTCAGTGTGATTGTGTCTGATTGTGTTTCAATGTTTCAGATAGAAGAACCCAACAAAAAATAAAAAAATCAGTTCATAACTTGTACATCTTTTGAAAGAATATAAAGTCATACGAGTTTTTTTCAGAAATGTCATTGCATTGAAATCAGTTCGTTTTTAAACCTCTTCACCTCAGCTTTTCTTTCTCCTCTGAAAAGAGGTTTGATTAAGAGCACTCTGTCCAATAGCTCGCTCAATTAAGGAAAAATGAGATTTCAAAAGCTGCTTTTTCCTCCGAGATCAGGCTTGAATTTTTTCAAGTTAAAAAACTAAATACACAAGAAGAAAAAGCAAAGAACACACACATACACACACACACACACACACACACACACACACACACACAACATTAACACTAACGAGCTTCGCTAGTTCAAAAGAACGAAACCGAACTGCTGCTTAAAAATAAGGCTAGTCTAATAGTTAAAAGCCTTTGACAAAAACACACACGCACACACACAGTAATGTTTCTCAAACAACATAAAAATGTATACATATATATTTTATATACACACACACACACACAAATATACATATATAAATATATATATATATATATATAAACACATACACACATATATGACTAAAAAAATGTGATACTACATAAACTTTGTGCAGTTAAATTAATGCTTTATACAATTATTAAATACATTTATTCATAATTCATGTAAATTATACATCATATACTGTATTTTGTACTAAATAAATATATAAAAAATACATTCTTAGTCACAGTGAATATGTTTTATAATCTATTATAACTGCAGTTACTTTTATTCACAAGAACATGACTGATTATAATTAAGAATTTTAATAATGTATTATATAAAAAAGCTTTAAGCATTTGAGGAAAAACATTCTGATTTATTGTTGCCGTTTATCATTTCTGAAGTACTAATCAGTGTTTTCTGCTGTTGCACTTTAAAAAATCTAATTATTTCAGAAACAGGGAGCAGTTGAGCTAATAAACTTGAAAACTGAATACACAGCTTCATCAGTTTAAGATGAAGAAAGAGTTGCATTGGTTGAATTCGCTCTGCAGTTTATTTGTATCTTTTTAAAACTGTTGAGTTTGAACGAAGAAACACTTGAGTTAATTTAGAATTGAATGCAATAAAATAAAAAGTTGATCTAAAGAAGTCAGAATCGTTATTTAATTCAGATGCAAACATCAACTTTTTATTGCCAAAGGTATTGGGACACCCCTCCAAATGATTGAATTCAGGTGTTCCAATCACTCCCATGGCCACAGGTGTATAAATCAAGAACTAGACACGCAGACACTTCTACAAACATCTGTGAAAGAATGGGTCGAAACACGTATCGCACTTCTCTGTCTGGCAATCCGATGGACGAGTCTGGGTTTGGCAGTTTCTAGGAGAACGGTACACTGCATTGTGCTGAGTGTAAAGTTTGGCGGGGGGGTGGGGGGGGTGGGTTATGGTGTGGGGTTGTTTGGTGGAGGGGGGGTTATGGTATGGGGTTGTTTGGTGGAGGGGGGGGGGGTTATGGTATGTGGTTGTTTGGTGGAGGGGGGATTATGGTGTGTGGTTGTTTGGTGGAGGGGGGGTTATGGTTTGGGGTTGTTTGGTGGGGGGGGGGTTATGGTGTGGGGTTGTTTGGTGGAGGGGGGATTATGGTTTGGGGTTGTTTGGTTGGGGGGGGGTTATGGTATGGGGTTGTTTGGTGGAGGGGGGATTATGGTGTGTGGTTGTTTGGTGGAGGGGGGATTATGGTTTGGGGTTGTTTGGTGGGGGGGGTTATGGTGTGGGGTTGTTTGGTGGAGGGGGGATTATGGTGTTGTTTGGTGGAGGGGGGGTTATGGTGTGGGGTTGTTTGGTGGAGGGGGGATTATGGTGTGGGGTTGTTTGGTGGAGGGGGGATTATGGTTTGGGGTTGTTTGGTGGGGGGGGTTATGGTGTGGGGTTGTTTGGTGGAGGGGGGATTATGGTGTGTGGTTGTTTGGTGGAGGGGGGGTTATGGTTTGGGGTTGTTTGGTGGAGGGGGGATTATGGTGTTGTTTGGTGGAGGGGGGGTTATGGTTTGGGGTTGTTTGGTGGGGGGGGTTATGGTGTGGGGTTGTTTGGTGGAGGGGGGATTATGGTGTTGTTTGGTGGAGGGGGGGTTATGGTTTGGGGTTGTTTGGTGGGGGGGGTTATGGTTTGGGGTTGTTTGGTGGAGGGGGGGGTTATGGTGTGGGGTTGTTTGGTGGAGGGGGGATTATGGTTTGGGGTTGTTTGGTGGAGGGGGGATTATGGTGTGTGGTTGTTTGGTGGAGGGGGGATTATGGTGTGTGGTTGTTTGGTGGGGGGGGGATTATGGTTTGGGGTTGTTTGGTGGAGGGGGGATTATGGTGTGTGGTTGTTTGGTGGAGGGGGGGTTATGGTTTGGGGTTGTTTGGTGGAGGGGGGATTATGGTTTGGGGTTGTTTGGTGGAGGGGGGGTTATGGTTTGGGGTTGTTTGGTGGAGGGGGGATTATGGTGTTGTTTGGTGGAGGGGGGGTTATGGTTTGGGGTTGTTTGGTGGGGGGGGGGTTATGGTTTGGGGTTGTTTGGTGGAGGGGGGGGGGTTATGGTGTGGGGTTGTTTGGTGGAGGGGGGATTATGGTTTGGGGTTGTTTGGTGGAGGGGGGATTATGGTGTGTGGTTGTTTGGTGGAGGGGGGATTATGGTGTGTGGTTGTTTGGTGGGGGGGGGATTATGGTTTGGGGTTGTTTGGTGGAGGGGGGATTATGGTGTGTGGTTGTTTGGTGGAGGGGGGGTTATGGTTTGGGGTTGTTTGGTGGAGGGGGGATTATGGTTTGGGGTTGTTTGGTGGAGGGGGGATTATGGTGTGTGGTTGTTTGGTGGAGGGGGGATTATGGTGTGTGGTTGTTTGGTGGAGGGGGGGTTATGGTTTGGGGTTGTTTGGTGGGGGGGGTTGTGGTGTGTGGTTGTTTGGTGGAGGGGGGATTATGGTGTGTGGTTGTTTGGTGGAGGGGGGATTATGGTTTGGGGTTGTTTGGTTGGGGGGGGTTATGGTATGGGGTTGTTTGGTGGGGGGGGTTATGGTTTGGGGTTGTTTGGTGGGGGGGTTATGGTTTGGGGTTGTTTGGGGGGGGTTATGGTTTGGGGTTGTTTGGGGGGGGGTTATGGTGTGGGGTTGATAAGTTCTCTCTCTCTCTATATATAGTGTATAAATAAACAGGTCTGGGAAATGATTGAGAAAAAAAAGGTCAAAAAGAGAGACATACAGATAGATAGATGGATAGATGGATGGATGGATGGATGGATGGATGGATGGATGGATGGATGGATGGACAGATGGAGAGACAGACAGTAGTTTCAGTCTAACCGTCTGAAAGGCAAACAGTGGAAAAAGTTTTATGGTTTTTAAATGCCATTTTAATTTCCACGCTTGCAGTAAAACACACACACATCACGGGTTGTTTGCTTTGTCTCTGATCAACATTAGCCGTATTTCCTCAGTGTCAGTCATCGCAGTTACAGCCTGGACATCATCCGCCAGAAAGAGGAAAGAAATAGAAAATAAGAAGGTGATTTGTGTGTGTGATTACAGTCCTTATCCTGATATTGACCACAAAACACAAGAGAGTTACTAAACTGTTCATAATGAACACACACAACCACGCCACTGCACAACACACACTCGAATTAAACCAATGCATCAAAGGAAACCAGCCGATCTCTCGCTGTCTGACTGTGTGTTTCTCTCGTGTGTGTGATTCAGTCCGTCTGTCCCAGTGTTGTATGCACATCTATAATAATTCTTTTGGGAAATTTATATTCAATTTTGGCAGCTGAAGTCAGTCTGCATTATAAATGTATTTAAGTAAAATTGCATCATATACACACACTAAATAAATGTTTTATGTCACTCTACTGATGTCTGTAACATTTAACGTGTGTATCTTCATCATCTTCATCTTCACATCTCTCTGATGAAGAAAGCAAATCTCCCTCTGCTTTTATCCACGAGAGAAAGTACGTCAACATAAGAGTGTGTGTATGTGTGTGTGTGTGTGTGTGTGTGTGTGTGTGTGTGTGTGTGTGTCTGTGAGTGTGTCTGTGAGTGTGTGTGTCTGTGTGTGTGTGTGTGTGTGTGTGTGTGTGTGTCTGTGTGTGTGTGTGTCTGGCAGATC
>NC_137132.1:1076070-1091070 GCF_949319135.1 Squalius cephalus
CAGGTGTTGTTACCTGTAGGGAGTGTAAGACAGGAGTGTCGTCCGCTCTCAGGAACACTTGCTGTCCACGTCTGAAAGACAAACGAGAAGCATCAGAACGAGACTCGAGCGACCATCTGTCCAACTCTATCCAACTCTATCTCACACACACACTTCTGGAGCTTCACTACTTCTGTGTGAGCGTGTATGAGTGAGTGTGTGTGTGTAAACATGTCCACATGCTGGCAGTGTGTTCTTACAGGTCTCTTCCTCGCTTCCTCTCATGAGCGTTCATGTCATTCCCTCCTGTGTCACAGCTCCGCACAAACCGGCACACACACACACTCACGTGCACACACACACACACACACACACACACTCTCGTGTCGGGTCTCACAGAGGTGTGCGCTCGAGCCCTCAGCAGGGAACACACTGACAGCACACACACAACCACTCTTCTGTCCTCTCTCTCTCTCTCTCTCTCTTTTGACTGGGGACGCTTCTGATTGTGTTGCTCATCAGGGTCCTAAAACCCTCTGTGTTTCTCTCAGCCGATTACACATATATATTATTTGTGTAAATATTTAACAACAACATTTCTATGTAATTTGGCACATTACTTTGAAGAATTAACCAGAGAAAAACGTGCCTTTGAAATTTCACACTTTGTTGTAGCACAGTTATTTCTGAAAATTAAAAACAATATATTTTACATTTAATATTGTTTGGTTACACTTTATTTTAAAATGTCATTGTTACAGTGTAATTATATATTTAAGTACTGAGTAATATTAATTAACTACATGTACTTACTATAGGGTTAGAGTAGGATTAGGTTGAGGGTTAGTTACATGTAATTATGCATAATTTACTGTTATTACTATGGTAAGTACATGTAACATATGTAACAAGGACACTGTAAAATAAAGTGTTACCTATTTATTTTTTTCAAGGACTGTACTTATTTTGGGGCAATTTGCACTAGAAAATATACAAAACAATGAATAAATATTTTAGAACGATAGACAGAATGACAGAATGATAGGCAGAATGAAAGAAATGATTGTGTGAAGAGCGAAGAGTGTAAAGACCAGCGAGTCTGCGTGAGTCCACCGACACAGACGAGGCACTTATGCATTGCATTTTTCTTTCCTTCCTCTTTTATAAAGCTTGCTCTTATCTGTTGTGACCTTGCTTTACTATGTGCTTCCAAATCTCTACTATTACCAACACTCGTAAATCACGTCACACGTTGGAGGCGGCGCAATCCCTATGTCCTCTAGTACATTACTTTCATTTTTCCTCTTGGTCTCTGGAATAGCCAGTCTGCTGTAAACAAAGCTGATTTCATTACATCTATTGCTAGTCATTCAGGTCTCAACCTCGTGGTTCTGAATGACTTTCTCACACACCCCTCACATGACCGGAAGTGGAGGAGGTACTGGTCTACTCATCTCCAATGAATGGAAACTTAATCCTTTGCCATCTCTGTGTGACAATAACTCATTTAAATTGCTCATGCAATTACCATCACCGGGCCTATTAGAATCCATTTTGTAGTTGTTTATCGTCCCCCAGCTCAGCTTAACAATTTTTTTGGAGGATTTGGATGTATTAAGACACTACACGACTTTTAAAATCTGAACAGATTTTTTAAACAGCAGGCTTCATATACTTGCTGACTTTGTAAATGGTTAGAGAGAAAAGCTGAGCATCATACACTACACAACGTTACACTACAATACACTGAACAGAAACAAGTGACGCATTCTTAAGTGTATTTTCCGTATTTATAAGGATTTCCGTATTTTTCGACCTGGGAGCAAAGTTAGCTGCGTTAACCCCACTGTGTGAATACTGAAACTGCTGCAAACAATTACTAAACAAACAGCAGATTCTGGGTTTTCTGACACATTAATTTCATGCATGGCATCCGCGAGCTCGCGGCTCCATCTAGTATATCCTAATATCTCAACACGATCACTTATCAAGCGCCAAGCTCGTGATCCGTGATCTGGATGGTATGTTTTTCCTTCTTTTTTGTCTTTACCCAATCTCGTAAGTCGTCTCCATTTATTTCCTCGATCTTTGTGACTTTGCACCCTTGATTTTCATTGTCTGGTCAGCATATAATGACTGTATTATGTACAGTATTTATTAGCAATGCATCATACACTATATGTGTTCTAAAATCGGCTCAAAACATCAAACATGCTTTGATGTCCTCCGACTGGCTAAAAAATCTGAGTCTGTGCCCATCAAACACTAGGTGATTTTCTGTGAATTCTGTCAACTCCGAACTCACAAAATTATGCAGACTGGCACAGACATTCGGCAACTACTGCCGATTCACCCAGATCACAAATTGGGTCAAAAATCTGAGCAAAAGTCGTGTAGTGTATTCCAGCCTTTACTCTCATCCTTCTCTGAGGATGGTACTCCTCTCGTAGTCGTGGAGGGGTGAGGTGTCTAAGACCCAACATCTAGCTACTGGAGTGCCTCAGGGCTCAGTGCTGGGACCGCTTCTCTTCTCCATCTACATGTCATCAATAGGATCTGTTGATAAGAAACATGGTTTATCCCATCACTGTTATCATCTAGCTACTGGAGTGCCTCAGGGCTCAGTGCTGGGACCGCTTCTCTTCTCCATCTACATGTCATCAGTAGCATCTGTCATTCAGAAACATGGTTTTTCCCATCACTGTTATCATCTAGCTACTGGAGTGCCTCAGGGCTCAGTGCTGGGACCGCTTCTCTTCTACATCTGCATGTCATCAATAGGATCTGTGATAAGAAACATGGTTTCCCCCATCACTGCTATCATCTAGCTACTGGAGTGCCTCAGGGCTCAGTGTTGGGACCACTTCTCTTCTCCATCTGCATGTCATCAATAGGATCTGTGATAAGAAACATGGTTTCCCCCATCACTGCTATCATCTAGCTACTGGAGTGCCTCAGGGCTCAGTGCTGGGACCGCTTCTCTTCTCCATCTACATGTCATCACTTGGATCTGTCATTCAGAAACATGGTTTTTCCCATCACTGTTATCATCTAGCTACTGGAGTGCCTCAGGGCTCAGTGCTGGGACCACTTCTCTTCTCCAGCTACATGTCATCAGTAGGATCTGCCATTCAGAAACATGGTTTTTCCCATCACTGTAATCATCTAGCTACTGGAGTGCCTCAGGGCTCAGTGCTGGGACCGCTTCTCTTCTCCATCTACATGTCATCACTTGGATCTGTCATTCAGAAACATGGTTTTTCCCATCACTGTTATCATCTAGCTACTGGAGTGCCTCAGGGCTCAGTGCTGGGACCACTTCTCTTCTCCAGCTACATGTCATCAGTAGGATCTGCCATTCAGAAACATGGTTTTTCCCATCACTGTAATCATCTAGCTACTGGAGTGCCTCAGGGCTCAGTGCTGGGACCGCTTCTCTTCTCCATCTACATGTCATCACTTGGATCTGTCATTCAGAAACATGGTTTTTCCCATCACTGTTATCATCTAGCTACTGGAGTGCCTCAGGGCTCAGTGCTGGGACCACTTCTCTTCTCCATCTACATGTCATCACTTGGATTTGTCATTCAGAAACATGGTTTTTCCCATCACTGTAATCATCTAGCTACTGGAGTGCCTCAGGGCTCAGTGTTGGGGCCGCTTCTCTTCTCCATCTACATGTCATCAGTAGGATCTGTTGATAAGAAACATGGTTTTTCCCATCACTGTTATCATCTAGCTACTGGAGTGCCTCAGGGCTCAGTGCTGGGACCACTTCTCTTCTCCATCTACATGTCATCACTTGGATCTGTCATTCAGAAACATGGTTTTTCCCATCACTGTTATCATCTAGCTACTGGAGTGCCTCAGGGCTCAGTGCTGGGACCACTTCTCTTCTCCATCTACATGTCATCACTTGGATTTGTCATTCAGAAACATGGTTTATCCCATCACTGTTATCATCTAGCTACTGGAGTGCCTCAGGGCTCAGTGCTGGGACCGCTTCTCTTCTCCATCTACACGTCATCACTAGGATCTGTCATTCAGAAACATGGTTTATCCCATCACTGCTATGACACACAACTCTATCTCTCATTCCAACTAGATTATCTGACGGTACTTGTTCGCATCTCAGCCTGCCTGAGACATTTCTTACTGGATGAAGGACCATCACCTTCAACTAAACCCTGTGAAGATAGAACTGCTCGTGGTCTCGGCCAACCCAACACTACACCACATTTATATTCAGCTGGGTTTGTCAACCATAACTCCATCAAGGTCAGCCAGGATCCTTGGAGTTGTGGTTGATGATCAGTTGAACCTCACAGACCACATTGCAAGAACTGCCCGGTCCTGCAGATTTGCCTTATACAACATCAGGAGGATCAGGTCCTTCCTATCAGAGCTACACAACTCCTGGTCCAAGCTCTTGTTCTATCCAGACTGGACTATAGTAATGCTCTCTCCTTCCAGTATCAGTCAAACCTCTGCAACTGATCCAGATGCTGCAGCAAGAGTGTGTTTATCAAGCCAAAGAGACTCACGTCACTCCTCTCCTCATAAACTTGCACTAATTGCCAACAGCCGCTCGCATCAAATTCAAGACACTGATGCTTTCCTACGGAACAACCACTGGCTCTGCTCCCTTTACCTAAACTCACTACTTCAGACCGATGTGTCTCCAGAAGCTTGTGTTCTGCAAGTGAACATCTTCTTGTGGTGCATCATCTCAAAGAGGCACAAAATCCCTTTCACAGACCTTCACCTGGACTGTTCCCTGCTGGAGGAATGATCTACGTAACTCAACCAGAGCTGCTGAGACTTTAGCCATATTCAAGAAACTGATGAAGACAACTTTTTCAGCAACACTTGATCCAGGAATACTAACACTTGCTATGCTATATCTATTTATTAAAACAAACTTGACACATGTACTGTGCTGGAATAATTGGGACTCATCACAGCACTTGCATATTGTTGCCCTATTGTTAGTTTAATTGCCTCTATTGCTCTCATCATTTGTAGGTCGCTTAGGATACAATCATCTGCTAAATTATTAAATGTTTCATCAATCATCAGCTTCTGATGATTTCAGTTTCAGGTTTCAGAAGAACATTTGGCGTCGTAGAGCCTCATGTTGTGACTGAGAAGGTCGGGGGTTTTTTCCATTAATTAAAGAGAAACGACAAATTAATTTATTAAATTTTTTTTTTTTTTTTTTACAATTTACAATTATCCATTTAGTAAATAAATAAGATTAATCAACATCACAATTCTGCAAAAAAGCATGGCACTACAAAAAGTTCATGTCTTATAACCTAAAGTAAATAACATTTACTTGCAAAAATTATAACAATTCAATATGTACAATATGTACAAACAACATATGTGTGTGCGTGTGTGTGTGTGTGTGTGTGTGTGTGTGTGTGTGTGTGTGTGTGTTACAGATATATTCTTATCTTTTTAAAGCAGTTTTGTAAATTTGTTTTTGCTTTTATGGTAAATAAATATGGTATATTTTTACTGGATATTAAAACATAAATACTTATTAGGAATATGAATACTACTAGGAATATACTGATTATTTATGTCATCTAAGCAATACATTATTTACAATATTAAGTTTGTACATTAAACAGTTTGAGTTGATTTAACAGTGGAACATCATAGAATAGAAGAATGTTGAAAGAGGAAATAGACCAACAATAATAATGTTCTCACAAGTGCAAGAGAAAAAGTCAGGGTTGCCAGAAATGAATGAGATATTAGTATTTGTATTTCTGTCTTTTATCTGCAATGAATCTGAGAAAATGATCACACACACACACACACACACACACGCACGCACACACACACAGTGAGTACTGATCAAATGTTCCCATCAAAAAGTCACAATGACAAGGAACAAAACTTGTTTTTTCGTCAACCTTCATGTGACGAAAGGAAATTGCTTATGAACATGATCATGCAATCGTTCTCATGTTAACCCTCAGGCCAGACCCATGTGTACATCAACACATCATGTGTTTCAGCGACAGCTCATTTCAGCACACGATGACTATTGATCTCTGAGGAGACTTTAACTGCAGCTCCAACATTCATTCCATCAGACAGTTTCAATGTGTTATTAAACGCTTTGCAAGAAATACTATTTGTAATAAATGCACTACAAAAAAATGTGTTTTCTAGGACAAATATCTAAAAAAAATTACTGGAGAAGCAAAATAACTGAAGATATTAAGTCTTGTTTATTGATTTTTTTTTAATTAAGTGAATTTAAGACAAGAACAATCAAAACAAGAAAGAAATGATCTGAGTTGAATTTCTTTCTGGTTTTAAGTGTAAAGTCACTTAATTTTGATATCTTTATTTAAGAATGTTTATCGAATATTTGTACTAAAAACCAAGAAAGAAATCTTTTTTTTTTTTTTTTTTTTTGTAGAGTAGTATTTTTTCTTGTTTTATACTTAAAATAATTTGCCAAGAGATTATTATTAAATAACAATAACACTTTATAATAAGGTTTCATTTGTTAACATTAGTTAACTATATTAGTTCCATGAACGATGAACAATACTTATACAGCATTTATAATCTTAGTGAATGTTTACTAATATGTTTTTTACTAACAAGTTTGCATCATTGATCATTATTTTCCTGATTATTACTATGAACAAGATGTATTGTATAAAGCGCTGTAGAAATAAAGCTGACTTGACTTACACAAAAACATTGCATGACTATATACAGTGTGATGATAGTAATGGTCATGTTGTCATGTGTCATTGTGGCAAGAAAGGATTGCAAAAATAAACATGAAAGTGAATAAATGACAGAATTTTCATTTAATATTATGAAAAACGGCTTCTCTTTGACTGACAGATCGAAGCCAAAACACAGTCCTAGTATATTAGAGATCAATGTTTCCCTGCAGGCTTTAATCTCATTATGATCGAAACCCTCAGATCCGTAAAACCCTCACACACACACAATTTATGACGGCAAATAAGTGCACCGAAAAATCAATTTTCACTTGGAAATTGCATGTAAATTTCACAAACAATTACAACAGCAAGTATCACATAAAATTAAATTTGAAATATTGAAGTAGAAAAACAACAGTTATAATTATTATATAACTATTGTATAATACCATATATTATAATGCATTTTAACTTTGGTTACAATTATTTAATGCATTATAATGTACATTATGAATATCTTTACAATGCATTCTATATAAAGGCTTCAAGTAAAGAGTTACCATCATTTTTCACAGCATGTCACCGAGGTATTGGGTGAAAATGTGCGCGTGTGCAAGAACCTCTTGAGTGGCCCATCAAATCAGGAGACATATACATAGATCAATGTTCCACAAAGATCCGTCTTTACAGGTTTACAGCACTCAAGAGAATAACACACACACACACACACACACACACACACACACACACACGCATGCTTATTCATGTCGTTACCTGATCAGAATGCCAGAGCAATTTCATTTAACACTGAGTTTAATCAAAACTGTGTTCAGAGAAAAGGAACAGTAACCAGTAATTACAACAGTGCATTACCCTCGGGAACACACACACTGACACACACATGCACGCACAAACATGCAAGTGAGCAAATAAAGACAAGTTCACACACTCTGAGCAAATTAAAACAACCAAGAAACAAAGAAAGAGCAGGCAAGATAAAAAGGGGATTTTACAGGCTGGGTGGCCTCAACATCACACACAAACACACACACACACACACACACACACACACACACACACACACACACACACGCACGCTCTATCACACTGCAGTGAGTACTGACCAAATGTTCAAAATGTTCAGATATTTGTTCTTGTTTTAAGCACAAACTCACTTAAATGTATATATATTTTTCAGTAAACAAGACTTAATATCTTCAGCCAGTAAATTCATCTTGATTTAAGAATGTTGAGATATTTGTGCTGGAAAACGAGACAGAAACACTGAGGAAGAACATCATTATTTGCAGTGAGTTTCTTCTGTGAAGCTGCTTTGAAACTATCTCTACTGTATAAAGCAATATAGAAATAAATGTGGCTTGACCTTTCTTCATTTTTTTCCAGAATTTAAAATTGATGGTAACATTTTTAATTGGTATAATTTTAAATTCCAATTACTGTAACTTGATTCAAACATTCTACAATGACAACAAACAACATTAATGTTAATGATCAAAGTTAGGTTTATGATTATAAGAAGAGAGCAAATACAAGAAAATGTATAAGGGAACAACCTACCAAGTCTTTCAAACAACTGAACCCAACACGCACACAAACCTAAATATCTAAATGGGGCTAAATGTCACAACACGCTTCAAAACATGTCCATTAAAACCACATATTCGCACACATGTAGATATGTGTCAGTGTATGTGACAGTGTGTGTCAAATCATGTCATCAATGTCCTGAATATTTGTACTTTTAAAAAAAGCATTTGTGACATCGCAGGTGAACATTTGTTGCAGTTATAAGACCTAAAACACACAGTTCCCTTCCTTATACTGTACATGGAGGGCAGACTGGGGCTAGTTGTCACACTGTTTACTATAATGAATTATAGTAATATAAGTGGGTTTATTTTTGAAAATTTCTACATAATCACAACCTTAAAGTCTTGACAAAAAAAAA
Source organism: Squalius cephalus (assembly GCF_949319135.1). Classification (NCBI taxonomy): domain Eukaryota; kingdom Metazoa; phylum Chordata; class Actinopteri; order Cypriniformes; family Leuciscidae; genus Squalius; species Squalius cephalus. Next base: position 1,084,723 of record NC_137132.1, read on the forward strand.
TAAAAAAAATAAACTACTGTTATATAAATAAAATGGAAATGATAAAATGCAAAGTTCCACTCACTGTATTATACAGTTGACGTTTCAGCAAAATAGAAATGGTAAAAATGATGAATCATGACAAATTAAATTAAAGAAGAATTATGAAAGTATTACTTTATATCAATTCTACAAAATTACAAGATATAAAACACGTTGACAACTTTCCCCAGAAAAAAATAAAAAAATTAATTAAAAGTAGGTTTACAGTTTATTTTGACGCTCCACTTTGGACAGTCTAGTAAGTATAAGTAACTTTGCAACTAAATGTAAAAAGTTGACGTAGTTACTCATAGTTAGTAAAATGTCTAACTAAAGTATAACTAAAATAAGTGATAATATAGGTTTAGCTTTAAGAACATAATTCACAAAAATGTTCAACCATTTTACAACAGAACTAGATGTTTGAATCCCACATACAAAACACTACTAGAGAAAACAAGTACACATCTAACTCAAAATGGATTAACTCCCCCACATGACAACTAGCCCCGGTGTCCTATATGCAGTTTAGCCTAGATCAACCAAAAGTTCATGTTATTTGTTAACAAGAGAAAGACAGAAAGATGAAATGTGAAAAAGCAAAACTTACTGCGACATTATAGATGTCCAACACACACACACACACACACACTTGACCGGAGTCAAGAGTTGTGATGGTCCTGCGGTGTGTTTGTGAGAGAGGAAACCCTAACGGTGACCTGGGGACTAGAAGGGAAATGGTTCATCTGTGCGCACACACACACACACACACACACACCCTGTGTTTCCTGAGGACGTTCACTAGGTTGACGGATGAGAGCGACTCAGGAAAGACACACATGAGAGTGAGAGAGGCAGGTGGCATGGAAATTATGGGATGTGAGAGTGGCCACACTGACCCTGTCAATCATCTCCATGGAGACATCGTAACCCGGAAATAGACACACACACACATCTCTCTGCGTTTGACCTCTTCACCCCGTAAGATATTCCCGGGAAACACCGACAGTGAGACTCTGTTTGGAACAATGCGGATACGCTGATCTACTGAAACAATAATATGGGATCTTCACACAGAAGCCTTCAGAATCAGTTAAGTTCAACCAGCACAACATCACACATGTCAAGTGTGTGTGTGTGTGTTTGTGTGTACCTACTTAACTATATTTTGGGGACAAATATGTACCCAGAAGTGACCAAAACCTGACAAAATCTCCCAAAACCTACCTTTAGGGAAGTCCTCATTTGTAAATCTGGTATAAAAATAGAGTAAATTAAAGGTTTTCTGTGATGGGTTAGTGTAAGGAGACAGAATATACAAAAACCATTCCGTCTATGGAAAGTCCCCCATTTAGATAGCTAAGTAAACGTGTGTGTGTGTGTGTGTGTGTGTGTGTGTGTGTGTGTGTGTGTGTGTGTGTGTGTGTGTGTGTGTGTGTGTGTGTGTGTGTGTGTGTGTGTGTGTGTGTGTGTGACCTCTCCGGGGATTGCCACCTTGTCGTGGTGGAGAGGCTTGTGTGGTCCTGTGATCCCAAGAGCAACACCCAAAGAGCGATCCAACCGAGACCTCAATGGTAGAACTGGCACAGGAAGATGGCTGGCCTTCGGGGAGCATTACAACAACTGGGAAGGCGGAAAAGGGCACCGGCGTCCTTTTGGGTATCCACCCTAACATCCCGGTTTAAGTCCTATGGTGACCAGAAAGTGGCGACGGGGGGGAGAATTGTGAGATCTGGAAGCTCCTAGTCATAAACTGGCATATTAGGCGATGAGTGCTAGACTCAAGTCTAGCTCACCTCACGTGGGGAAGGGGCTAGAAAAGGTGCCCTAAAAATAGTCCGCCTTAAACCTCCTGACTGGATTATCGCATCCAGAGGGATCACCATTCGCTGTCAGAAACACATAACTATGAACTTTGTAGTGCAACCAGTGTTAGACCGGAGAAGAGAACTGCAATCATCTCTAGAGAACTGAGAAGATACCGGATTGACCAAGCCATCCTTTCAGAAACCCGACTAGCAGACGAATCTGAAAGAGGAGAAGGGTGGCTATACTTTCCCCTGGAAAGGAAAAGCTGCCGATGAGCCCAGGATCTGTGGTGTTGGATTTTCCATTATCAGCCACCTATATCAACTTCCTCTGGGGATTAGTGAGCATCTCATAACCATCCGTCTAGTGCTTGCCAACAACCAGATAGCAACAGTTGTGAGCACCTATGCCCCTACTTTAGAGAGACCTTAAGAGACCTTCTACGCCTGCTTAGACGAGACACTGTCGAGAATCCCCAGGGAATAAGATTATTCTCCCAGGAAACTTCAATGGCAGGGATCAACACCTTGAAGGGCACTATAGGAAAGGATGGCATAGGGAACATCAACTTTAATGGAGTTATGCTTCTCAGCAAGTGTGCTCAGTATGACCTCATTCACCAGAAAAACTAATTTAAGGCATATTGGAGACACCCCTGCTCCAAACAGTGGCATCTCATTGACTATGTCATTATATGAGCCAGGGACTGTTGTGAGGTGAACATCACAAGAGCCATGGTCGATGCAGATGCCCGCTGGACAGCTGGACAGCCGTATCCGCTCCATGATGTCAATCAAACTCAAAAGGGAGAGGAGAGCTAAAAAAAACCCAGATCTGACCAAAATTGAACCTTGACAGATTGGATGAAACTGCCATCCAAGAGTGACTTCAGGCCTCTCTTAGGGAAAGCCTCCAACAAGAATACTGTGATGTCATCAGAGGGCACTGGAGTCTCCTCAAGTCTACCATCCTTGCTACCTGCAAAAACATTCTTAGGAACAAGTCCAGAAAACACCAGGACTGGTTTAATGAGAATGACAAAGAGTTTGAACAACTCATCTCCAAGAAAAGGAAAGGCTTTCATGCCTGGCAAAATGTTGTAACCTGCAAGGCCGAAATGATGGCTCACTCCATAGACAAAGCGGATATCCAGAGATATGTGAGGGAGTTAAAGAACTCTTGGTGGACTGAAAAGGCTGTGGAAATCTAGAGGCTGGCAAACTCCGGTGACACCAGAGGCTTTTCAGTGCTACTAAGGCCATCTATGGTCCAAGCTACCACGGCCTAAACACCCTGCACAATAAAAGAACGGACAGGAGCTGCTGAAGGACAATGAGTCCATTAACCCCCGATGGAAGTAGCACTTCCAAGAACCAAACACATCCCCCAAAGTCCCATCAGAGAAGACATGGGGTAACCTCCAACTATGACAGACGTTCAAGACGCCATCAGGAGCCTTAAGAACAACAAGGCCGCTGGTCCAGATGGGATCCCTGCTGAGATCTTAAAGGAAGGTGGATCAGAGCTCCAGTATTACATTCATGCCCTACTCCTCAAGGTCTTGGAAAAAGAGGAACTTCCCTCAGAGTTCTGGGACACTCTAATAGTGACCATATTCAAGAAGGGGGACAAGGCTGAATGCAGAAATTATCTCTCTCCTGTCCACAACAGGAAAAGTCCTTGCTTGTGTCCTTGCAATCCGAGTTCTACCACTGTCTGAGGGAGCTCTCCCAGAATCACAGTGTGGCTTCCACCATTTCAGAGGTACAGCAGACATGATATTCACAGCACACCAACTACAGTAAAAATGCTGTGAACAAAGGCAGCCTATGTACATGGCCTTTATAAACCTGATAAAGGCTTTTGATATGGTAGACCGCCAGGCTCTGTGGAGCATACTATTAAGATACGACATTCATGACAAGTATATCAGAAGACTTCTACATGATGGCATGTCAGTCACAGTGCTCAGCAACGGCGGGTCTGAGTCTGAGCCTTTCACGGTGGAAACTGCGGATGGAAACAGGGATGCATTGTCACACCCACTCTGTTTGCCATCTTCATTAGTGCCATACTCCACCTGATTGGTCATTCACCTCATTCAAGTCAAGTCAAGTCACCTTAATTTATATAGCGCTTCTTTCAACAATATAGATTGTTTCAAAGCAGCTTTACAGTGATAATAGGAAATTACAGTAACAGAGATTGTTTTGGCTTTAAAGCAGCTCTAGAATAAAGTTATTGTCCAGCTAAAGTTAGTTTTGATCCATTGCAAAGATCATTAGTTATTAACTTAGGGGTCGCTAACACAACACCGTTTTAACTGAAAACAGAAAATGTGTTCTGGCCGTTCATTTGAACGACAACAGTGTTTGGAACCATCAAAGGTCCTTACAAAAGATTCTGAGGATCAGCTGGGAGGACGAACGCACCAACATCAGTGCCTTGGGGGAAGCCAACATGACCAGCATAACCACTACAATAATGCAGTACCAACATTGACGGACAGGCCATGTCATCCGCATGCCCAACACACGTCTCCCCAAACAGATCCTGTACTCCCAGCTGAAGGAAGGTCGCCAAGCCACTGGAGGGCAAAAGAAACGATACAAGGACAATATCAAGGCCATTCTGCATAAATTCCATATCACATCAAGCAACTGGGAACACACTGCACTGGCCAATGATGATGTGAGTGAGTGTGTGTGTGTGTGTTTGTTTATGTGATTTATGAGGACAGTATTTGTATTTATTTGTATAATGACATGGTATTACACTGCTTTTACAACGTGAATGTGATTTATGAGTCCTCGTATTTAAAACAGCTTTAAAAACATACTAAACAGTGTTTTATTAAAAATGTAAAAATGCATAGTTTTCTGGGTCGGGTTAATGTGTGTGTGTGTGTGTGTGTGTGAGTGTGATGGGTAGGTTTAGGGGTAGGGTTAGTGTAGGGGGATAGAATATACAGTTTGTACAGTATAAAAACCATTACGCCTATGGAATGTCCTCACAAGTATAGAAAAACAAACGTGTGAGTGTGTGTGTGTGTGTGTGTTCCAAAGGCACAAGCATTAAACTGCATACACGTAAAAAAAACAAAAAAACACTTCTCTCTCAGAGCCAAACTGAAACACTGCACACAAAAGGCTCTAAGGATGAAATTCATGCTACGAGAGGAGCCAAAATTTTCTAATTTCCTCTTGATTGGAAAAATCCCAGTGTCTCCAAAACTTTCCGCACTAATGAAACCTCAATGACCCCCCATCACAGACCGCAGTGGTTCAGTACAAGTGGGTCAAACCATTCATGGTGATGAGGAGACAGCAGATCAGATCAATATACTGGCTACAATATAAGTGATTGCCACAGAAAATCAATCCAGCTCATAAAAAAGAACAAGAAACATGTTTAGAGTGAATCCACATCTACTGTGGGAACAGCAGAAATCCACAGCTTGTGTTTGTGTTCAATCTCTAACATGAATTATTCAGTATAATAAATGTGTGTTATTTGAGCAGTTAAGTGTCTAAATTGTGTTTTCTTTAGAGATCTCCTCCTCAACAACTCACTTATTAATAATCACACAAAAAAATATACAGCAATTGTTGCGTGTGGTTGTTGCTTGGCAACCATCAGCGGTCAGGGAGACGCTCAATCACATCTCTCTAACAGCGTCTCTGGGAAAAAAAGACACAAAGAAAGAGTTGTTTATTTCTGACCTGCTGATTTGAGTTCATTTCTAATTATAAAACAGATTGTTCTGACTCTAAATTCTGATTGGATGAGCTGCACCTGTGACACACATCTGTAGCTAGGCAAACAAAAACAGGCAAACATTACAATAATCAACTATATTACATTGCAGAAAATGTATTCAGATTATTAATATTAATTAACTGAATAAATATAAATGAATGTATGTCATGTTATTTTATTTCATTTTATTCCGTGTTAAGTGGATTTGGATGAAAGTGTAACCCAAATAAATACACAAAATCTCTCTTTTATCTTATTAATACATTTTTCTTTCTTGTTAATATACTAATTTACTTTATTTTGAAATTATTCTTATTTTGTACTGCGTTGGCAATACAAATAAATGCACATAAAAAGCTAAATAAATATAAACAAGTACATGTATGTTATGTTATTCAAATATATAATTTTATCTTAATACATTTTTATGTTGTTAATACTCATTTACAAAAATTTAGATATTTAACATTTGTTATACTTATTTTGCAATACAAATGCATATTAAAAAACTTATTTTATTTCATTTAATTTTTTCTTATGAGAACATGCTTGTGATTTTCAATTTGGATAAAACTGTAAGCTAAATAAATATACGTAAAATGTTTATCTTTTTAATACATTGTATCTTGTTAATACTAATTTACTCCATTTGAATTTTTTTACAATTTACAATTTATTTTGCAATACAACTGCATATATAAAATGAAATAAATAAAAAATAAATGTAATTTGTGTTATTAAAAAAGAACCCAGCAAATT
>NC_137132.1:1106070-1116070 GCF_949319135.1 Squalius cephalus
TTTAAAACTGTGCAATCAAAATTAGGTTTTTTAATAAGTGGCTGCATTAGTACATCATGTTTAAAACAAGCCGGAACATTTCCACTGACTAATCTGCTATTAAAAAGAGATTGAATAGTAGTAACTAAAAGATCAAACAAATTTAAACGTTCCACACAGGTTCCTGAGAGATTCATATGAGTCAGTCTGTCTTTCTCTCTTCGCTGTGATGTTCAAACCCTGTCAGTCAGACCAGCAATTAATCAGAATGTAATTAGACACCAATTACTGCGGTTTAAACTCGCACAGACACACACACACACACACACACACACACACACACACACACACACACACACACACACACACACACACACACACACACACACACACTATCAGTCAGGGCCGGATTGAGAATTCAGAGGCCCAGGGCACAATGTCTTGTAGCCCCCCCCCCCCCCCCCCATTGGCATTGTGTTAGGGTTAGGGTTAGGGTTTGGGGTTAGGGTTAGGGTCAGGGTTTTACTGAGTTAAAAGGAACTTTGTTGTACTATTCTGGAGTAAAGTTCATAAATGATTGTTCTTTCCCATAGGAGTTTGTAAAACTATGTTGGGTGGACCTCTGTCCCTCTAGGGGGGCTCGCGGCCATGTTCACCCGCAAGAACATTTTGTACATTTTAAGGTTAAATGCATCAATCTGGTGTACTTTGAGATCTCAAAATGAAGAGCTTCAACTCATGAGCTGTGAACATTGAACAAAGAAAAGCATCGACTTGTACCTGGACATTAAAGAGGGCTCAGACATCTTTTTAGTTATGATAAAGAGTTTCAGTCTACATTACATTATCACTGGTGTTTTAGGATGCCAAACAATTAGTATAATAATGATTTATATAATTATTCCTATGAAGTAAAATCCATATAGCCTATAAATGTACTGTATAAATGAAAATGAATATTTCAAAAGTATATTTTACATTACACTATAGTATAGGAAAATTACAATACTTTTGTCCTAAATCAAAGAAGAATCAAAGAACAATCACTTGCAAGAAGAAATAAACCCTTGAGCTTTTATTTTGGAGAAAACACCAGATCACTATGCTGATCGCGTGAGCGAAGTGCGCACTTCTCTTTAAATCACGCCGCACAAACAGAATGCCTATATAGGATACTTAATTAAAGTCTTGTGCTGTGTTATAAAGGCACAAAGCCATATCACGGTTTCGATTTTAGTTCGTTGGCAAAATATAACGCTAGAGACCTTTATGTTAGGCTATACATTTTACATCTCATATGTGTTGGGAAAAGGGAGAAGAGCGAGTTCGGCAAAAGGCGGATTCAAACTCAGGTCGAATGCTTTCAAGCACCTCACGCCCTACGACCTATGCCACTGTAGATATTTAGTGGCGGGCGTCTTTTTGCCAAAAGATATATACGCTCTGTTATCGGAAATGTAAAAAAAAGAAGGATTATTTTGCTTCCACTCGCTTGGGCCCCATAATACCCATTGGATAATCCGGCCCTGGGTGATTCCCTATTGGCTGGTGCCCCAGGGCACTCGCCCACTCCATCTATTTACCCACTCTTTAGCAGCCCTGAAACACACACACACAAACACACACACACACACACACACTCACTCACGTTAAGCACGTTGCTGTGTGGTTGTTAAGGTGTTCTGAGTGTCGTTTGTTGTTAAGCACGTTGCCGTGTCGTTGCTAAGGTGTTCTGAGTGTTGTTTGTTGTTAAGCACGTTGCTGTGGGGTTACTAAGGTGTTCTGAGTGTTGTTTGTTGCTAAGAACGTTGCCGTGCCATTGCTAAGGTGTTCCGAGTGTTGTTTGTTGTTAAGAACATTGCCGGGGTGTTGTTTATTGTTAAGTGTGTTGCTGTGTTGTTGCTAGGGTGTTCTGAGTGTTGTTTGTTGTTAAGCACGTTGCCGTGGGGTTGCTAGAGTGTTGTTTGTTGTTAAGTACATTGCCGGGAGGTTGCTAGGGTGTTCTGAGTGTTGTTTGTTGTTAAGTACGTTGCCGTGGGGTTGCTAGGGTGTTCTGAGTGTTGTTTGTTGTTAAAGGATTAGTTCACTTTTTAAAAAACTTTTGCTGATAATTTACTCACCCCCATGTCATCCAAGATGTCCATGTCTTTCTTTCTTCAGTTGAAAAGAAATTAAGGTTTTTGATGAAAACATTTCTCCATATAATGGACTGCAATGGGCCCCAAACGGTTCTCTGTCCAAATAACAGTTTCAGTGCAGCTTCAAAGGGCTTTAAACGATACCAGACGATGAATAAGAGTCTTATCTAGCGAAACGATCGGTCATTTCAAAAATAAATAAAAAAGTTTAAGTTTTATAAGCACAAATGCTCGCCTTGCTCTGTTCTGTGATGCACGTTCCTGACGTCACGTAATACGCAATTATGTTGAAAAGGTCATGGTTGAAAAATTTCTGTCCTGAAGAAAATTTTCTTTTAGGCTTTTTAATATTAAAGCACCCAGGATACGCACACGAAATGGGCATTTTAAACGATAAACTGACACAAATACATTTGAGTATGTGTATATGGTCCTCCTTCCGCACATTTGTAAACACGTCAACCGTGACCTTTTCAACGTAATTGATAAGACCCTTATTCATCGTCTGGTATCGTTTAAAGCCCTTTGAAGCTGCACTGAAACTGTCATTTGGACCGAGAACCGTTTGGGGCCCATTGAACTCCATAATATGGGGGAAAATTCTGGAATGTTTTCATCAAAAACCTTAATTTCTTTTCGACTGAAGAAAGAAAGACATGGACATCTTGGATGACATGGGGGTGAGTAAATTATCAGCAAAAGTTTTTTTTTAAAGTGAACTAATCCTTTAAGTACGTTGCCGTGGGGTTGCTAGAGTGTTGTTTGTTGTTAAGTACGTTGCCGGGAGGTTGCTAGGATGTTCTGAGTGTTGTTTGTTGTTAAGTATGTTGCCGTGGGGTTGCTAAGGTGTTCTGAGTGTTGTTTATTGTTAAGTGTGTTGCCGTGGGGTTGCTAGGGTGTTCTGAGTGTTGTTTGTTGTTAAGCACGTTGCCATGAGGTTGCTAGGATGTTCTGAGTGTTGTTTGTTGTTAAGCACGTTGCCATGAGGTTGCTAGGATGTTCTGAGTGTTGTTTGTTGTTAAGGACGTTGCCATGAGGTTGCTAGGGTGTTCTGAGTGTTGTTTGTTGTTAAGCACGTTGCCGTGAGGTTGCTAGGGTGTTCTGAGTGTTGTTTGTTGTTAAGCACGTTGACGTGAGGTTGCTAGGGTGTTCAGGAAACATGTCATTGTTATTGGGATTCAGTTTTGTGCTGCTAGTGGAGCAGAAACGACAGACGCTAGTCTTAAAATGAGGTTTGTTGGATGTTTGCTATTCTCTAGAGTTCGTCTGTTTGTTTCCTGTCACTCCTGACTGACTCTCGTCATCATCGTCCTCATCATCTTCTCTGTAAAAGCATCGTTTGATACAGTACATGAACACTCGACATGGGTTCAGATGAATAAATAACTGCTGAACTCATAAATACACACATCCACAGGGAGTTTACTGGAGATTAGGAGTCAAAGTGTAGCTGGTAAAGTGCACTTAATAGGGATTAAAGAAGAGCGCTGCTCATGATTGTGTTTTAATGCGCGTGTAAAACTGACATCAGCAGTACAGCTGCTCTTCTGTGAACACACACACACACACCATGTGCTCGGATGATTTTATGAAGCCACATTGACAGAGATGTGAGCAGAAAAACAATGAAAGACTTCAGGAGAAGGAGAGAGAGAGAGAGAGAGAGAGAGAGAGAGAGAGAGAGAGAGAGAGAGAGAGAGAGAGAGAGAGAGAGAGAGAGAGATAGAGAGAGAGAGAGAGACTTAGGCCCCATCCACACTACTGCGTTTTCGTTTAAAAACGGAGACCTTTTGCTACGTTTGCACCTCCCGTCCAGACTAAAACGGCAAAAACCGGAGATCGTATTCGTTTTAATTCTCCGTTTCTAAACTAAAACGCAGTAGTGTGGATGGGGCCTTAGAAAGAAACGATGGAGGATTTTTCAGGGAATTGAGTAGTGGATGATGTTCTGGGAATGTTTAATTGAGTGACCTTCACTCCAGTGTCCCATTGCAATTTAACACACACACACACACACACACACACACACACACACACATGATGTGCTCAGAATGGAATATATACTGCACACTGTTTATTTTTGACTACCATTTGCATCAGTATATCATAAAGCCAGAAGTATTGAAGTCTCTTCTGCTCATCAAAGCTGCATTTATTTGATCAAAAATACAGTAAAACAGTGAAATATTATTCCAGTGTAAATCATCTGTTCTCTATGTGAATATATAGTAAAGTGTAATTTATTCCTGTGATCAAAGCTGAACTTGCAGCATCATTACTCCAGTCTTCAGTGTCACATGATCCTTCAGAAATCAGTATAATATGATGATCTGATGACCAAGAAACATTTATGATTATTATCAGTGTTGAAAACAGTTCATATTTCTGTGGAAACTGTGATGCATTTAATTACATTAATTTTTTTTCAGGATTCTTTGATGAATAGAAAGTTCAAAAGAACAGCATTTATTTGAAATAGAATCTTCTGTAATATTATAAATGTCTTTGCTGTCACTTATGATCAGTTTAATGCGTCTTTGGTGAATAAAAGTATTAATTTCTTGACTCCAAACCTTTGAATAGTAGTGTACTAAAAATATCTATGCTCTAAAGTTGTATGACGATGAATATGATGATGAGATTTTCATATATATGATATTTATCAATTCATCTCATTTGTGCTTGTTCATTCCTTCAGTTTGAGATCCTGTCAGATGACAGATTATGATTTGATTGTTTGTCGATTGTGTTTTATAGAGATGATGGAGTTTGACAGTGTGGATGAATCTGTTGTTTGTGGAAGTGCAGCGCAGAAAGTGTTCTATGATAAACACATGAATTATTCAGACAAAACAAAACAGCACATGTGTAGAGCCATATGAGCTTGTGCGTGTGTGTGTGTGTGTGTGTGTGTGTGTGTGTGTGTGTGTGTGTGTGTGTGTGTGTGTGTGTGTGTGTGTGTGTGTGTGTGTGTGTGTGTGGCAGCAGGGTTTCTTTAGGAATGTATAATTCATAACTCAGAGCAGCAGAAACAGAAGAAAGCATATGGAGGTCATGCAGTCTTTAGCAGCCCTGAAACACACACACACACACACACACACACACACACACACACACACACAGACACATTATATTGTCACTTACTAGGTTTAGATGATCTCTTTAGCTCAGCGTTTTACTTCAGGGAGCATATTTTATGTTTTTAAGCAGAACTGCACATAAATTCTGCATAATGCAAAAGTAAAACACACTATCACTTAAAAATTATATTAAGAACTTTTATAATAACATTCTTAAATTGATTAAATTATTATAATAATATTGTAAATAAAAAAATAAATAGGTAACACTTTATTTTACAGTGTCCTTCGTACATATGTTACATGTACTTACCATAGTAATAACAGTAAATTATGCATAATTACATGCAACTAACCCTCAACCTAATCCTACCCTAACCCTATAGTAAGTACATGTAGCTAATTAATATGACTCAGTACTTAAATATATAATTACACTGTAACAATGACACCCTAAAATAAAGTGTAACCAAAAATATAATATAATATAATAATATAAATATAATGTAATATCAAATATAATTAAAACATAATAATAATAATAATTTGTAAATGTAAAATTCAACAGGTTTGTGTTCATAATTTGAGCATTTGATTTCTGAATGTCCTCACAGTTTCATAGTCTCACACACACACACACACACACACACACACACACACACACACACACAGAGAGAGAGAGACAGTGAGTTCAGATGCTTCTGTATACTGGCGTATGAATAATCATTTGACTCACACACACACACACACACACACACACACAGCTCAGATGCGTCTGTATGCTGGCGTATGAATAATCATTTGGCTTTGAGGCAGATTCACTGGTATTTGCTTGTGTTGCTCTTTTCTGACAGTTGTGCTGATATGATAATTAGTCATGAATAATTATGAGCTCATGATGAATAATGAAGAGTTTACAGAGGTTTGTTGTTTTTCAAACACGTTTTGTCCTACGTTATATTGCAGACATTAAAAATGTGGTCATAAAAACAGAACCAGCTTAATTAAAAGAACAACTCTGTCACACACACTCTCTCCCTCTCTCTCCCCCTCTCTCTCTCTCACACACACACACAGTTTCCCCCTTAGGTGTTGTGTACAGAAAGGTCACCTTCCTTTATCTGACATTTACCCTCCTCTCTCTCTCTCTCTCTCTCTCTCTCTCTCTCTCTCTCTCACACACACACACACACACACACACACACACACACTATTATATAAACATCAACACATTCATTTTAATGAAGAAATCCTGATTCAGTGCAGGAAAGTATGTTATGACTGTAGGACTCCTGTGTGTGTGTGTGTGTGTGTGTGTGTGTGTGTGTGTGTGTGTGTGTGTGTGTGTGTGTGTGTGTGTGTGTGTGTGTGTGTGTGTGTGTGTGTGTGTGTGTGTGTGTGTGTGTGTGTTAAATCGCTATGGGACACTGGAGTAAAGGTCACTCAATTAAACATTCCCAGAACATCATCCACTACTCAAATGCGTTTCTTCATCCACTCTTTGTTTCTAAGTCTCTCTCTCTCTCTCTCTCTCTCTCTCTCTCTCTCTCTCTCTCTCTCTCTCTCTCTCTCTCTCCATCTCTCTCTCTCTCTCTCCAGCTCTCTCTCCTTCTCCTGAGGTCTTTCATTGTTTTTCCGCTCACATCTCTGTCAATGTGGCTTCATAAAATCATCCGAGCACATGGTGTGTGTGTGTGTGTGTGTGTGTGTTCACAGAAGAGCAGCTGTACTGCTGATGTCAGTTTTACACGCGCATTAAAACACAATCATGAGAAGCGCTCTTCTTTAATCCCTATTAAGTGCACTTTACCAGCTACACTTTGACTCCTAATCTCCAGTAAACTCCCTGTGGATGTGTGTATTTATGAGTTCAGCAGTTATTTATTCATCTGAACCCATGTCGAGTGTTCATGTACTGTATCAAACGATGCTTTTACAGAGAAGATGATGAGGACGATGATGACGAGAGTCAGTCGGGAGTGACAGGAAACAAACAGACGAACTCTAGAGAATATCAAACATCCAACAAACCTCATTTTAAGACTAGCGTCTGTCGTTTCTGCTCCACTAGCAGCACAAAACTGAATCCCAATAACAATGACATGTTTCCTGAACACCCTAGCAACCTCACGTCAACGTGCTTAACAACAAACAACACTCAGAACACCCTAGCAACCTCACGGCAACGTGCTTAACAACAAACAACACTCAGAACACCCTAGCAACCCCACGGCAACACACTTAACAATAAACAACACTCAGAACACCCTAGCAACCCCACGGCAACACACTTAACAATAAACAACACTCAGAACACCTTAGCAACCCCACGGCAACGTGCTTAACAACAAACTACACTCAGAACACCCTAGCAACCCCACGGCAACACACTTTTGTAAAATACAGAAAATAAACAGGGTGTGCTTTCTGCCTCTTCGTCTCCGTGAACTTTTTTTCTGGAGCACGTCTCTAAACTTAAACAAAACTCAGCGAGTCAGCCAGGCATGAGCTATATATCTTTATAATCATTTAATTGTCTGCTTTTGAATGATCTAATTCAAAACGAAAACAAATATTCTCTGTTTATGTAATCTGTATGAAAAGAGAGAGTTGTCAGTCGTTCACATTTCAGCTCGTTATCTGCTAATGTGAACACGCCTATGGAGAGCACGCGCTATTCAAACGCAAATGATCTGAGGCGATCCATGCAAACATGTCAACGCCCACATCAGCTCGAGAAAACACATCAAGTTTAATCAGATTAATGTACTTGTTTACACCGTCTCCCGACGCTGTGAGGAATAATACTATCATAATAATAATCCTGGGAAATTTACCTCAGAAGTGGTTTAGTTTCACTTCGAGGAGCAACGGATCCAGCTGAGGAATATGAATCATGTGACTGTGTGTGAATGAATGAACGGCACAGATGCGTGCTGTTGTTTACTACAGAACAGCGTGCATCTGTGCCGTTCATTCACACTTGCATTTACATTAGTAAACATGTTATTTTTACATGAACACATCTACTAGTTTAGATTTTACCAAACTATATTGCTATACTGAGATTAGTAAAAATCGGCTGAAATATGTTGAAATAAAATGTCTTTGTATAAGCAACGTATTAAACTGCAAATTAACATTTATATGCTAATATATCATAAAAACGATATGTTACAGACGAAATGTCCTCCTGGGACCCAAGAATAGACTTTTGTCCACTGTAGTGGACATTATATTTTAGTGAATTTCTCTGACATCATATATGTCACATGTCACAGCCTGGGTGTCCTGTAAAGAGCGCATTCAGGACTTTTCAGAGATACCAAATGTTTGGAGGTTTCATCATGAAAACAACTTCTCCTTGGTCTTTAAAAATGTCTGACATTAATTTAGTGATCAAATGTAGCATCATGATAATATATTGTAATTATAATTTAAATTGGACTACTTTTCAAATTGTATTTCATAAAACAACATCTCAGGAAAATGTTAAGGGGTTTCAAATAAAAAAATTACTTTCTGTCACAGAACAGGGCATTGATTTCAAACGTGTCCACTGTAGAGGACACCAGGACTTAAATCATGTTTATCAGGCATTTTGTGAGACACAACAAGTGAATATGGAAATAAATTATACATTAATATTCCTATGAAATATTAGATATTATTATTAAAATGTTGCCAATTATTACTCCAATTATTACACTTCTTTTTTCATTAAATGTTGCTCCAAGAACACATTAATGTGCAAACTAGATACAGTGTATAGATGCATTGCATTGAATGGGAATATTAATTTATGGCCATTTTACCCACATATTGCATAAAGTAAAATGGTGTATCAATTAATTCCGTTATATCTTTAATAACATAGTTGAGAATCATCTTTATACAAATTTTGGTTAAAAAAAATCCTGAAACCCCAAAATGTATTGGTGATTGAAAAAAAATTCCCATTGTTTTTGCCTATACATATAATTTCATGTAATTTTATTTTTTAAACAACTTAGTCCTGGCGTCCACTACAGAGGACAAAGCATAACGTAGGAATAAAATATTATTTTTCAAAAATGTTTTTTTACTATTTGTTTCTTGTGCTCTAAACCAGTGGTTCCCAAACCTGTCCTGAAGGCACCCCAACACTGCACATTTTCTTTGTCTCCCTAATCAAACACACCTGTTTCAACTCATCAGCTCATTATCACATGGGTTAATGAGCTGATGAGTTGAATCAGGTGTGTTTGATTAGGGAGACAAAGAAAATGTGCAGTGTTGGGATGCCTTCAGGACAGGTTTGGGAACCACTGCTCTAAACAATGTGATGACATGGAAAAAAACTAAATTCAACAAACTTTTTTTTTCTGGGTCTCAGGAGGATATGAATGTTTAGACTTTTTTAGATTTTGTTGATTAGTTTTGGATAGATTATAAAGTTTTTACTGTAAAAAAGACTACTGTCACATCAAGTAAGCTTTTGTTCACCAATTTCTGTTAAATATACAGTATGTGATGTTTTGTCAAAAATAAAGTAGGCATATTGAATTATGAACTAAGATGTTATTATAGTGTTTGTTCCAATATTCAAACTAATGAATCCTTAACTCTGAAATACGTATAAAATGTATACTTTTTACAAAGAAAGATTATACTTGAAATATTGTAAAAAATTGTAATTGTTGTTGTAATTGTATAACCTTTTTAATAAAATAGCAAAACATATATTTACAAGGTAGATGTAAGAAAATCTTAAAAGGTCAATATAAACCTTCTCATTAAATTGTTTTTATTGTGTTTTATTAG
>NC_137132.1:1121070-1143570 GCF_949319135.1 Squalius cephalus
GTGTGTGTGTGTGTGTGTGTCATCATCACTGGTCACCGACTGGCTAATAACTAAATAAGTGATGATGTCATTATAGTAAGAGTGGATGACATCATATGACAAACACAGTAATATGAAGGGTTACGTACGGTCATTATCACAAAACAAACTCCATTTATTACACAACTAATATTAGTGAATGAATGCACATGGAATATTGATGAAAACATGAAATTAGCACAGCTGCAGGATGATCAATGCATGAGTCACTCAACGGCCACATGACGACACGACTGACCAATCATAATCAAGTATACAGAGAGATTCGTGATATAGAGATTCATCTGGGAAAGAAACAGCACATTTGTGACCCTGGACCACAAAACCAGTCACAAGGGTACATTTCTGGAAATTGAGATTTAATTTGAGCTGATTAAATACGCTTTCCATTGCTGTATGGTGTGTTAGGATAGGACAATATTTGGTCGAGATACAACTATTGAAAATCTGGAATCTGAGGGTGCTACAAAATCGAAACATTGAGAAAATCGTCTTTAAAGTTGTTCATTTATGTTGAGGATTGTGCTGCATTCACTCACAGAAATAAATGTTTTATATATTTACGGTAGGAAATTTACTAAATATCTTCATGGAACATGATCTTTACTTAATATCCTCATGATTATTGCCATAAAGGAAAAATGTATAATTTTGACCCATTCAATGTATTGTTGGCTATTGCCACAGATATACCCGTGCGACTCGAGACTGGTTTACTGATCCAGGGTCACATTTCATCAAGCAAACGTTTCTAACAGCACAGGAAGGGGAACATCCCATATCATCACCTGTGTGTCCGACTCTATTCTCATATTCAGTCTGACACGTTACGCTCGTCTCAGTGATGCAGTGTTTCAGAATGATGTGAATCTGAGTTCCTCATGTCCACTCTCTGCAGCCTTTAACACAAGACAAGCCTTTAAATGGCATTCAGGATATGATTTACAGTAGCTTATCCATTTCATATAGCCAAACAGGCCCTCAGCTTTATAGAAAGCTCACCTTCTATCACTCTTTTGTTGAGTTAAATGAAGTGGTGTTTCTGAGAGGAATGTGTTTTCTCTGCTTTAAGTTTATGAATTGTTGAAAAATGCAAATTTTCTAATTAAATATGCATGAATTTTTGCATCCATTTCCACAACATTATAGGATAAAGTCAGGTTCAAAATGTTTGTTTGATTTTGTTGATATATTAGAGTTAAAGGTTTTTATAAAGGGGATTTTAGATTTCTCTTTTTTATCACTCCATATATCTGAAAATACTGTCAACAGACCGAAAAAAAACAAAAAACATTTTTAACATGGTTTTAGGAATAAAATGTTATAAAAATAAAACAAACGATGTTATGAACAAACCCTTCGGTAAAATCCTTCAGAATATAGATATGAATAAAGCTGTAAGTTTTGGTGTATATAAGTGCTGCTGAAGTGGAGGACAAAACTCATTTTGAGAAAATGGCAATTAAAGATATGTATTGAAATTGAAATCTACAGACACAAATATACAAAGTGCAATAAAACACTCAAATGTTTATTTTGGATTTGTTTTGTAGTGTCTAGCCTTAAATCAAGCATCAGATGAGCTGCTGGTCTGAAAGAAAGAAAGAAAGAAAGAAAGAAAGAAAGAAAGAAAGAAAGAAAGAAAGAAAGAAAGAAAGAAAGAAAGAAAGAAAGAAAGAAAGAAAGAAAGAAAGAAAGAAAGAAAGAAAGGAGTAATTGACCAAAACAGTAAAACACATACTACAGAATCCATCTTTGATTTGAAGAAGGTAAATAATTAAAGAAATACACAAGTACAGAGACTACAGACAGAGGCAATAAAACAACATCTAACATCTTAATACAGCCTCAGGGAACAATATATCATCTTCATTCTGTAATAATCGCATGTCAGTGTCGACTGCATGTGTAAACTCTGCCTGATGATTAATGACTGAAATTAGCCAATTAAGAGACAATCATTAATGCAAACGTTCTTCAACAAGATGCATCACAGCTCAGCCTTAGGGAATTTACACCAGGTGTGTGTGTGTGTGTGTGTGTGTGTGTGTGTGTGTGTGTGTGTGTGTGTGTGTCTGTCACTGTTACCAAGGCAACCTTCGAGAACATCCCCAAATGTCCTCGAATGCAAGTTTCTTCAGATTGACCTCATGTCTCAAGACAATAATGGTCCCAAACTAAAGCTAACAATTTGGTTATTAAAAATAATGTGCTTCTATTATTTAAAGTATTAAACAAATACCTGAATACACACAGGAAAATGGTTAAATTAAAACTTTTTCGTGATGCACCAAAATTATTTTTTAGTGAAACTGAAATTAAAGTTTTCATTTTGCCAAAACCAAAAATGAAAATAAAGTGTATTTAATAATCACTTCATTATTCAAATTTATTTAATAATCAACACTCAAATAAAAACAAAAAAGTTGTGAACCAACATTTAAAAGCACATTAGGCTGTTTTTATAATCAACTTTTTATTTATATAATTATGCTTTACTCCAATTCGTTGTTGAAATATAAACATTAAAATGGTGGCTGTAATAAAAAATAGTTTTCATGACGGATTTATTCAAACATACATTTAATTAAGCTGAATATTGCTGCGTAATACTGCTAATATTGTCAAGGTTTTTGCACCAAAAAAAAAAAAATTCATTTAGTACATTATTTTTTCCCACCCTCCCTCTTTTAATTCTACTGTACCTTTAAGACTTCCATATGTAAATGAGTCTGTGCTGATCTTTCTGCATGTGAAATGAGTAACAATGCCTCTGCTAAGTTTGTGAATAGTGAATAGGTGTTGATATGTAAATGTGGGCGTTCATAAGCGTCAGTGTCTGGCTCAGACGTGTGTTGTTCTGTTCTCTACAATGGTACGATTCACAAGCGATGTGCGATGACCCGAGAGTGAAACACTGGAAAAACGGGAACACTTTCTCTTTTTCTCAGCTCTAATAACCTTATCTGGTCGCCACGGCAACATTATAATGGACAGGCGACATCATCATCATCATTCTGGTGCTGTCCGTCACGCTTACGGGAATATTCTGGGTTCAGTATCAGTTCAGCATCTGCCATTATGTCCATCATCACAGAAAATAATATCACAAGCAACAATCACTTTTAGACTGAAACAGCACAGACACAAGCTGATCGTTTCTGCTGTTCAAGACATACACACACACACTGAACGTGTGTAGATATATCCAAATAACTCGATAGCGCTATATGGCTTACACTGAAAAAATACAAATAAAAATTGCTGAGTATCTTAGTCTTGTTTTCCAATAAAAGGATAAAAAAATTCTTAAATCAAGATACATTTTCTTGAGAATCAAAATGACAGAAGACATTAAGTCTTGTTTTCTAAAAAAAGAAAAAGGACAAAATAAATTTAAGTGAGTGCTGTGCTTTGAGTTTTGTGCTTAAACCAAGAAAAACATATGAGCCAGTGGGGTCAGAGAAATAAACTTCATTCAAAGGGAACACAAGAATATTTTTTCTGACTCCACTGGCAGATATTAACCCTTGTTTTAAGCACAAACTCACTTCATTTTAAAACAAATTTCAAGTCATTTTGCTTCTCAAGTAAATTTGAGAAACACAAAACGTGATTTAAGAATGTTTAGATATTTGCAATGAAAAACAAGATAAAAATACTAATAAAGAATATCTTTTTTTGCTGTGTGGTGCAAATATCAGATCATGCAGGCACGGGTTAATTCAATAAATGCATGTGCTAAAAAAAAATTACGTTTTTCCCAAATTGTTCAGCGGTAAAAGGAAGGTTAGCAAAGTCTCCAGAGTAACAAGTAGTCAAGATTGTCAACCTAAATTATTAAATGTAAGAATTACTCCCCATCAAAATTCTAGAATGATTCATTATTTTCAAATATACTGTAGCTATTCAAGTCATCTGAAAAAAAAAATTCTTGTGTATTTTCATATCGCATATGAAACTAAATATTGCAATTTCGATTGCTCATAACTTATCCCGTTTCATCTGAAACTGTCAAAAAACATAATAAAATATCCAAACACAAAACACACTCATATTGTACAAAAACACTGATAAATCTGTGTATTGTGGATGAAAGAGTTGAAGCGGCTGTCTAGAGTGGGACGCCCTCTCACACACTCTTCAACACACACACACACACACACACACACACACACACACACACACACACACACACACTTAGTGTGAAGGGGCTCTTTATCAAGTGGAAAGCTGTGGAAATGAGTGTGTGTGGGAGGAACAGAGAGAGATGTTTTGTTCATCCATACTTTTACAACTTTTCCTCGATCATTTTTCATCACGCTCCAGCTAAACCTATAGTAGGACACCAAACAGGGGAAGCATGATCAAAATAATTATTACAGTGTATATATATATATATATATTAAGGGCAATAAATAATGGATTATTATTTCTTTCAGCTGAGACTCTTCAGATGCACACTAATTGCCAAGATGATTTTAACTGAAATATGATTGGAATCACTTCAAAAAAGGAAAATACAGTTCAGTGCAACATGTTCAGCACAAGTCTATCATATACGCTTCATACAGTTATCATGAGAACATTATAATTGAGTGTTTGGGACATGACTTTTAATGGTGAGACTTTTGCTTTTGTAATCAGGCTCTCAAAAACAAAAATATAAAATTTGGATTTAGATTTATCGGACATTATATCGGTTATCGGCTTTCAAATATAAAGATTTATCGGTAATTGGTGTCGGCCCAAATCTTCATATTGGTTCATTCATGGTGATAACATGAAAAACGTGCTTTGGTTTAGCGGACGATTGCTGTCTTCTACTGGAAAACAAACACTTTTAAAATGAAAATAACATGAATGTGAACTATAGTCACTAGATGGCAGCAGAGGATTACTCTTGCTTTTTCATTTAGATTTATGTTTAGACATTATAAAATCATTATTATAACAACAAATACGACTCTTTGTGAAAGTTTAGCATTTTTTGTACTAAAGTATCTTTTTTTTGTGCAATTGTCACAATATTACCGTCAAATCTGAACATGCTGTTTTGTGTGTGTGTGTGTGTGTGTGTGTGTGTGTGTTTTCATTTGTTCTCCATCGTAGATTTGTACACATTGTACACAGCTCCCTTACTTGAGTGAAAGTACAGATACTACTGGTCAAATATTACTCCGTTACAATTCAAAGTTGTAAAAAAAAAAAAAAGATTTTTACTTAAGAAAAAGTACTGAAGTACTCGTTTTTAAAAGTACTTGAGTATTAAAACTAAAAAGTGAATGTCATTACGTTGTTAGTTGTTACAGTACCTTATGCCTCTGAAGTAACCTAGTGAATACACTGACCAGTTTGTAGTATCTATGGAATTAAGTTTTAGGTTACAAAACCTGACAAAAAAAAAAGACAGCCATGATCATCTTCATTTTTTTTATTTATTTAACACTCCTACCACCCCCACAAAAGAACTACACATCTGTGTGTATCCACTCATGCACTTTTGAATCAAGTGGTCTGTAAATACAGACTGATCAGAAAAAAGCCCAGCTACACAACCATATCTGTACAACTGCACAACAGCAACACTGCTTTAACAAACAGCACAACAGAAACACTTCAAACCGTTAGTTGTGACAACGATACTGTCTCTCACAGATCACTGGTAGAGAGAAATTGTACTAATCCCCGAACTTCACGACATGTGACCCTAAGAGTGATCACTGATAGGCTGTCTGTCACCCGCAAAAAAACAATCATGTTTTAGGCCGTGTGTCCACTAAAGCGTGTTTAGCTAACTGAAAACGCTAGGCGCTCTGCTAAATGCCTAGCTGTGGGCGCTGCGTTTTACCCAAAATTGAACATTCTTCAACTCTCGGCGACCGGTAACAAAACACAGGGCTCATGGGGCCCTATTTTAACGATCTGAAACGCAAATATCAAACGTGAAACGTAAGTAAATTTGTGGGCGGGTCTCGGGCGCTGTTGCTATTATACCGGCGGGATAAATGACTCTTGCGCCCGACGCAAATCTAAAATGTGTTGGTCTGAAGTCGCTTCATTATTCATAGGTGTGGTTTGGGCGTAACGTGAAATAAACCAATCAGAGCGACATCTCACATTCCCTTTAAGAGCAGGCGCGCTTGTTCCATGGCGGATTGCTAGTATAACGGCGGATTTGCCAGGAGCGGTTCACAGCCGAGGAGACCGACGTTCTCGTCAGGGCCGTAAAACACAGAGAAGTGACATTGGGGATGGAGAAACACACCCAGATTAGCTTCGGTTAAACAGGCGTATGATAATTTGGGTAAATGTGTAAGCTAGATTTATGCCTATTTTTCATGGACACCACAATGATTTCCCTCGTGTGGAATATTTTTCCTTGTAATTATGTATGGTTCGCGCCGCTGACTTTAGACGAGGTTTTTCCTGGTCAGTGGAGGAATTGTTTTCTGAAACTGCAAAATAGCACCAGGGAACGTTTGCCGACGTGCGTCTGTGGAGGGAAAAGTCCGCTGTGCGCGGGTGCAAAATAGGAATGATACATGCGTCGGTGCACAAAGTCAATTGCGCTGGGTGCAAGATGGGGCCCAATGCGTTTAAAAAATGAAAATTGAAAACAATAGGAAAAATACGCCAGCCACGTGAATAAACGCTTTGGTGGACACACGGCCTAAGAGGCGAAAGAAATCATGCCCTGACTAACATAACTACTTTCTACAAGGACCTTGACAGAAATGTAGTGGACTAAAAAGTATGATATTTGTCTTTCAAATGTAGTGAAGTTAAAGTAACAAGTTTCCAGAATAAATAATACTCAAGTAAAGTACAGATACACAGAAAGTGCACTTAAGTACAGTACTCAAGTAAATGTACTTCGTTACTGTCCACCTCTGCATGTAAGAGAGAGCAACTTGTGTAGTCTCACACATTCATCTCAGTGTGTGATTTCGGGGATTTTTGTGTGTGTGTGTGTGTGTGTGTGGGGGGGGGGGGGGGGGGTACAGGTTTTAATGTGAACTCAATGAGGTTGATTTTAGCCATTAGAGTTATTACGATTGATTCACTGATGAATAATTCACAATAAGACCAGGAGCATGACTTGGGAAAGTAAAGAGAGTTAATGTACAGTTCATGTTGATCTAACATGATACAAACCAAATAAAAGAGAGAAAAGCAAAGGGAGCGAGACGGAGGTATAGTTTCAGAAACGTGAGCATCTTCGACTAAAATAGACTCGGAGAGACAGATGATTCATTCTCTGCTGATACGCCTTTCCTTTGGGATTCTGCTGATAATAAAGTTTAGAACTGAACACACCTGCCACAATAAAACACACTCACACAAACACACACACACACACACACACTCTCGCTCTCTCTCTCTCTCTCTCTCTCTCTCTCTCACACACTCACACACACACACACACACACACACACACACTCTCTCTCTCTCTCTCTCTCTCTCTCTCTCACACTCACACAACACACACACACACACACACACTCTCTCTCTCTCTCTCTCTCTCTCTCTCACACACACACACTCTCACAGACCCTCGACCCTCAGATCATTACATTTACAGATCAACATCTGGACCATTTATGAATATTTCCCACATCAGTCATTTGTCATGATGTTTCACTGCATTAGGACATTTGACCTGCACAAGACCACTCAATAAACTACATTAAAGCATAACTGAATTGCACTCAGATGTGCCAAAAGATAATATGAACTCAAACATTATCAGAGCTGCTATTCACATCCATTTTACAGGTGAATCTCACAGAATTTCTCAAGAACATGTCCAGCTCATATTTCATACATATACTCTCATAAACTTATGCTATCAGATTTTTAAAAGAATCACTGGAGAAGAGCTGAAAGAGTAACTAAAATGAGACATAGAAATATCATAAATACTATTTCAGACTAAACAAATCTCTGTTCATACTAAAGTACCATGGTATTACTGTGGTAAATTGGACACTGAACGTCCTCAGAACTTCTGACAAGAACGTTTTAGTAACGAAATGTGAAAATTAGCCAAACGTTTTCAGAGCAAGTGTTCGTTATGAATTAGTGTTCTCTGAAGTAACTTTGAAAACCATGGTACTTCAGTGGTTAATTCTGGAAGTACCAGTAGTACCATGGTACTTCATGCACGGAGTCCGAAGTGAACAAGTGTGTGAATCTGCTTCTGTCCGGGATGTGATCGTTTCTCACGAGGATCTGATGCTGAAGACGCGCGACAGACGCGACGCGACGCGACCGCAACGCATCATCTGTGATCAGCTCGAGTTCTGGTACTCACAGTTCTGGTACTGGTTCTGATACTCACAGTTCTGTGTTCTGGTACTGGCTCTGGTACTGATGGTTACGGCACAGCAGCGAGTGTCCGCACGCCTGACCCATCGCGCATCGCGCCGGTACCGGGAGACACTGGTGATGATGAAGATGAAGAGGAGGAGGAGGAGGATTTCCCGCGAAGAAGATGATGCTGATGCTGATGAGCTGAGAGAGGAAGACAGATAAGCGCGCGCGTGTGTGTGTGTGTGTGTCTCCCTCCCTCCCTCTCTCTGACTGAAGTGGGTTGGGCGCGTTCTGTAATAGATCTGCGCGCGCGTGAGTGAGAGACAGAGAGAGAGTGTGTGTGTGTGTGGGTGTGTGTGTGTGTGTGATCGATCTGAAAGGCGTTTCCTTTCTGCATCCCTTTTATTATATGAACAAACACCAGCCGCAGCTCTAAAGTCTCTATAAACTAATGTACAGGATCTCCGTCATTTGGAAAAGCCCATTTCCGCGACATGAAATCATGCTTCGGTAAATCTGAATACATGAAAAGTCATAATTGTGACATACTAAGTCAGAATGTGACATAGCCTACTAGTCAAGACATAAATTGGCAAAAGTTGAAAATATGACAAAGTTGAAATTATGACATCATATTTTGACAAACGTCATTAGTATGATCTAAAAAGTCATATTTCGACTTTAGCATTTCGACTTTTAATGTCATAATTATGATTAACAAAGCATTTTTTATATAGAGGAAATGTAAGTCATAAATTGATAAAAGTCATGGCAAAAGTTGAAAATATGAGATAAAGTCGAAATTAATGACATACCTTGTCATAATTATGAAATAAGAAATTATGATGTCATATTTATTAGATGAAAAGTAAAAATTATGATCTAAATGTGGTATGGTCTAGAATGTCATAATTATGACAGAAAGTCATAATTTCGACTTTAATTTCACAATTAAATTTAGATTTAATTTAATTTAGTCTTAATTATGACTTAGCATTTCGACTTTTAATGTCATATTTATGATTAACAAAAGCATGATTTTCTCTTGTGTGGAGGAAATGGGCTTCAGTGTTCATCAGACCAGATCTGAGAGGGACATTACTGTAAAACTGATGATGATGATGATGATGATGATGATGATGAGGGATGTCATCTACACTACACCAGTCAAACGTTTGGAAGATTTACATTTATGGATTTTGGTGGAAAGTTTTAAAGTGATTTAAATGTCATTAATGGTGCACATTTGATGAGTTTATGCAGGAATCTACTGTATGTTTATGATTATGGTTTCATGTTTAGTCTGATGGAGTTTTCTATAGTTCGTGGTTATAATTAAAGGGATAGTTCACACAAAAATGACATCATTTCCTCATCTTCAGAGAAAAACATGTCGAGGAGGAGTTTATGGAGAGCATATCTGAGGACACACAACATGAAAACACAGTATTTCAAGTCTTCTAGGGTCAGATATGACGGTTTAGCACAAACACACCCGATCTTCTTCACCTCCAGCAATTTGGTTTATGATTTCTGGGCATCTGTCCATATTAATTTTACCTAGAAAGAAACTTTATGTGTTTATCCTTCACTATGATTGAAATGTTGAAAAAACTCAAACATGAATCTGATTCAGAAAGTAAAATCATGAGGCGTTTAATCTCGTATACAACATTCAAAAATCTTCATTAATAATCAGTGATGACTGGAACACACACACACACACACACACTCACACATACAGTACACTCACACACACACACACACACGCTCACACTCACACACACTCACTCTCTCACACACACACACACACTCAATCTGGGTCGATTCTAAAGGGACGCTGCTGTCAGTCACACACACACAATCACATGACAGTCGTCAAACACAACTGCACAAACACAGATACACACACTCGCGCTCACACAGCTTGTTTGTTCTGCAGCAGAGCATCATGGGAGCTGGAGCCGAGGGAAACGGGCCAGAACACATTTACTGACTGTTGTTATTGTCAACTAAAACTAAAACCATTCAAATCATTTTTGGATATTGAAATAAAACTGAAATCAAATATATAGGTAACACTGTACAATGAGGTCTAATCTGTTAGCAAAATTAACTAACAATGAGCAAAACATTTTACAGCATTCATTAATCTTTGTTAATGTTAGTTAATAAAAATGTTCATGTTAGTTCACAGTGCTTTATTAATGATGTATTAGTAAATGCGGAGATTAACATTAAATGTTGTTCATTGTTTGTTCATTTTAACTAATATAGATAACTAAAGTTATCAAATGAAACCTTACTGTAAAGAGTTACTAACAGAAATATAAGATGGAAAAACTTAAACTTATATATTTCAGTGAATCACCAAGGCAACATTTACAATTTTTAAGTTGAAATAGTAAATTTCCTAAAACTAAAATAATAGAAACATTAGAAAACGACGAATGCACATAACAAAAATACTAAAATTAAACTGAAAAATAACATTTAAATTAGGGCTGTCAAACGATTCATTGCGATTAATCGCATCCAAAATAAAAGTTTGTTTTTACATAATATATGTGTGTGTACGGTGTATAATTATTTTCTATATATAAATACACACACATGCATGTATATATTTAAGAAATATTTGCATGTATATACTGTGTATATATATTTATATTATATATAATTTATATTATATATAAATATTTTATATATAAATAACACATTTTTCTTAAATATATATATGCATGTGTGTGTATTTATATATAGAAAATAATTATACTCCATACACACACATATATTATGTAAACACAAACTTTTATTTTGGATGCGATTAATCACGATTAATCGTTTGACAGCCCTAATTTAAATATAACAATAAACAAATATTCAAAATATTACTAAATTCTATAACAGTATAAAAATAATTCTAAAATAACACAGAAAAGTGAATATATATAATCACTATATGGACCACAAGTAGTAAAAAGCTAAAGTAGTAAAATGGCTAAAACTGAAAAAGTAATATATATATATATATATATATATATATATATATATATAATTAAATTAAAATATATATTTTTTAAACTAATAAAAATCACATAAGCACATAAAACTAAAACTGAAGAAAATAAAAATAAAATATAACAATATCAATAAATTCTATAAAGTATATAAATAATACTAAAATAACGCCATTCGTATTATACTTTTACTATATCATGAAATCCATAGTGATATATATTACACTATGGAGCAGATTTTATGATAGTAAAATGTTGTCTGCATGAGATTATAGATTCACAAATGAATAATTTCAGTGAAAGCTCTTTTTGAACTGAAGAGGAACTTTATATTTCTAAATTAAAAGGGATAAAGATAAATTCTGGTGATATAATTCCTTTTAGAAAAGCAATTTCCCAGGAAGTAAATGAGGCCTGAAGGCCAGAGTGATAAAGGTGTGAGTCCTTCATCATGTTCTCAGACAGTACAGCGCGAGTGTTTATCTTCAGGAAACATCTGATCACATTATTCACACGAGACTGTGGCAGAGAAGCCATCGCCTGAGGACACATACTCATTTACTGATCCTCCTGCGCTGGGAATAACTCTACACTGCAGATCAAGAGTTTGTGCTGAAATCAAGGGGGCAGAAAAATAACTATTCAAAAGCACAGCACGATTATTTTTCTGACTCCATTGGCACATATTATTATTGTTTTAAGCACAAACTCACTTCATTTTGATAAATTTTTCAGTCTTAATATGTTAATATCTTCAGTTATTTTGCTTCTCCAGTAAATGTATCTGGATTTAAGAATGTTTAGATATTTGTGCTGGAAAACGAGACAGAAACACTGAGGAAGAACGATTTATTAGAACTGAGATAGCCAATGAAAGAGATCATAACTTACCCCAGACAGCCAATCAGATTGAGTTCCTGCTTTTACCCTGCGCTGCCATTGGTCAGACTGGCGTTTTAATCAGTTATATAAGGTTAACACAACAGTTGTTCTGTAAAATGCTTAAACTGTGTATTTCTTCTTGAAATTTGGAGACTTTTTCTCATTCAGGCTCATGAATGTGTGTGCTAAGATTCGACACACTTTTTACATGTTTAATTTTTTTTTTTTTTTGTGATTTTTGACGAATTGCATGGAAATCAATGGGGTGTCACAGAAATCAAAAGTTCCCAGCTACCAAAATATGTTCCTATTAAGTTATGAAAACATTACTTAAGTAATTACATTACATTACATTACATTACATTACATTACAAACATTACTGAATGTTCTCTGAACGACCAGTATTCTAAATGTTTCAAAAACTTTTTATTTTGTTTGGTTATTCAAACGTCAAGCAAACATTCCATTTCATCATCATTCTTCATTACTTTAGAATGCTCTCTGAACGTTACTTTTGAATGTTCTCTGAACGTTACTTTAGAATGTTCTCTGAACGTTACTTTAGAATGTTCTTTGAACGTTACTTTAGAATGTTCTCTGAATGTTACTTTAGAATGTTCTCTGAACGTTACTTAAGAATGTTCTCTGAACGTTACTTTAGAATGTTCTCTGAATGTTACTTAAGAATGTTCTCTGAACGTTACTTTTGAATGTTCTCCTAATGTTACTTTTGAATGTTCTTTGAAAGTTACTTTTGAATGTTCTCTGAACGTTACTATTGAATGTTCTCTGAACGTTACTTTTGAATGTTCTCTGAACGTTACTTTTGAATGTTCTCTGAATGATACTTTAGAATGTTCTCTGAACGTTACTTTTGAATGTTCTCTGAACGTTACTTTTGAATGTTCTTTGAACGTTACTTTTGAATGTTCTCTGAATGATACTTTAGAATGTTCTCTGAACGTTACTTTTGAATGTTCTCTGAACGTTACTTTAGAATGTTCTTTGAACGTTACTTTTGAATGTTCTCTGAACGTTACTTAAGAATGTTCTCTGAACGTTACTTTAGAATGTTCTCTGAATGTTACTTTAGAATGTTCTCTGAACGTTACTTTAGAATGTTCTCTGAACGTTACTTTAGAATGTTCTCTGAATGTTACTTAAGAATGTTCTCTGAACGTTACTTTTGAATGTTCTCCTAATGTTACTTTTGAATGTTCTTTGAAAGTTACTTTTGAATGTTCTCTGAACGTTACTATTGAATGTTCTCTGAACGTTACTTTTGAATGTTCTCTGAACGTTACTTTTGAGTGTTCTCTGAATGATACTTTAGAATGTTCTCTGAACGTTACTTTTGAATGTTCTCTGAACGTTACTTTTGAATGTTCTTTGAACGTTACTTTTGAATGTTTTCTGATAGTTACTTTTGAATGTTCTCTGAACGTTACTTTTGAATGTTCTCTGAACGTTACTTTTGAATGTTCTCTGAATGTTACTTTCGAATGTTTTCTGAACTTTACTTTTGAATGTTCTCTGATAGTTACTTTTGAATGTTCTCTGAACGTTACTTTTTAATGTTTTCTGAATGTTATTAAAGACCAGATAACTTTAAACAAATGTTCTATTAACATTACTGGAAGAACATTTTCTCATAACTTCTTGAATCTTGCGAAAACCTTCCCTGTCAGCTGGGTTGTACCCAATTCAAAACAACAGGAGGGTTAAAGTTTAAATCAAGGAACTAAAGAGATTTACCTTGATCACACTCACACAGAGGATAGTTTGTGTAGTGAACTGGAACGTCTGTCTCACATAAAACTCTCTGGCTCAATAAACACACGTGAGCATCACAGCACAACTCAAAGCATTTCCTCCACTGTGTCAGATTATTTCACATCACGGACACCCTCCTGGGCATCAGATGAACATCTCACACACTCAGATAAACATCTCACACACACACACACACACACACACACTCGGAGCGCTTCATCTGAGGCCACCTGCTACCATTATATCATCAAAAACATGCCGACGCTCAAATAGAGAGAGAAAAGAGGACAGCAGTGTTGAGCATCACAGATTAGTCTTCATTTTATCAGCTAGAAACGACCAACAATAATATCTAGTGCTGCAAACTACTTGACTTTTTGACACCATTTTCAATTGAAAATATCGATTATCATTAAGTGATTCATGTAATTCATAATCGAATGTGACGGGACAAGAAACAGTAATGGAGCCATTAGCCATGCAAGACACATGATTAACAACTAAAAGAATGCGTACTTTAAAATAAAATATTATTTGCAAATAGTTCAAAATCTATTAGTAAACAATAAATTATATTTCTTTTGCTGTTATGGACGTATGTATGCATGCACGTATGGATGGATGGATGGATTTATGGATGGATGATGGATATATTTATTGATGATGAATGTATTGATGGATGTTCTGTATGTATGTATATGTATAATAATAATAATAATAATAATAATACTACATTTTATTTATAGGCGCCTTTCACGACACTCAAGGTCACCTTACAAATCTTCCTAAAAGCATCAGTGTAACAACAATAGAAAAAGCATACTATGATCTACATTAGACACTGAAGAATGAGATATTGCTCATTTCATGTGCCAGATTAAATAAGCCTGTTTAAATGCACAAGTTTTAAGACGAGATTTAAACGTGAGAAGACTGTCGCTGTAACAGGGGAAGAGAGTTAGCATAACTAAAAGCCCTAGAGGCAATCATGTTCAGGCGAATACATGGAGAGAATAGAGAGATTGATGAAGAAGAGCTGAGGGTACGGACAGGAATATAAATGTGAAGAAGATCAGAAAGATATGAAAGAGCTTGATTATGAAGAGCTTTGTAGGTAAGGAGAAATCAATTCGATATTTTACCGGAAGCCAGTGCAAGCGTTGAAGAACAGGAGAAATGTGCTTAATGAGAGGAGAGAAATGATTCATACAGCAGCAGTTCATGTAGAAATTCAGAAGGAAGACCAAAGAGAAGAGAATTGCAATAATCTATATGCAACGTAACTAAGGCATTTTAAGACGGTTTATGTTTCATAAATGAAAATATGCAGAACAAATAATAATGAACAACCTGCGTGGATGGAAAACTATGGACTGGTGGATAGTCACAGAGAAACGATCAGATTGAGCCAATCTAGATTTCGTACCTACCAGGAAAATTTCAGTTTTACCACTATTGAGTTTAAGGGAATTTGATGAAAAGCAGTTTTTAATTTCAGCTAAGCAGCTGGACAGAGAAAGTGGAGGAAAAACAGAAGCATGGAAGACAGGTGGAAATAAATACTGTACTTCCTAAAAATGTGTCCAAGTGGGACTAAATAAATGATAAATAAGAGAGGGCCCAAGACCGAGCCTTGGGGAACACCATGCGATGGCTCAGATCTGAAGTTTTTGAGTTGTACAAACTGAGTGTGACCAGAAAGATACGATCTAAATCAAGGAATGTCGATAAATGTCTAGGAAGATGTTGTGTGAGATTGTATCAAGGATTCTCAGATCAAGCAAAATAAGTAAAGTCAGCTGACCAGAATCCGGTCAAATTTAAAAATCAATTCCACCAAAATGCGACATGAGATTATAACACTGGTAACTTGCCTTTAATAATGTTTTCAAAATATTGGCACAACATTATTTATACATTATTTCTGAAATGTTTTTTTTTTTAAGTTACAACTTGTTTCAGAACATTCAAAAGTAACGTTCCCATGATGTATTCATTACTTCAATGAGCTCGTTGTATCTGCATTAAATTACTATATTGTTTAAATTACTACATTTTTCGCTAACTGTGATTGTCTAAGTTATGTATTTCAGAAATGTATATAGTTTCCTTTGATAACAGATCACTGTAAACTATGTGGACTCGTGCACTTTCTGTAAAGCTGCTTTGAAATGACGCGTGTTGTGAAAAGCGCTATACATGTGAATTGAATTGAATGTTTGCAGAATGATTAAATGTAGCATTAGTTCCCATGGTCATTTTTATGTAAGTTACAGTCAGTCTACAGGAGATCATTTTATCATATCATGATTAACTGATTAAGCCTTCAGTCATTAGTCATCATCATGTGATCTTGTATGTAGTTTTGAATTGGCTGAAGCTCATAAACAAATGTTTAGATTCTGTCTCTGGATGCAGGAGTTGTAGTGTTTCTCTCGGATGATCAGATGAAGTCGACTTATCCGTGGAGTTTTAATGTCGTTTCAGGTCGAATCAAAGCTTTACGTTCTCTAATACTCACGAGTATTAAATCATGAAAACACATCTGATGATCTGAACATGATGTGCAGTTCTGGCAACTTCAAGAAGCATTTATGAAGCGCTTTTATGATGTGAGTGTGTGTGTGTGTGTGAGTGTGTGTGTTTGCTGAAGGCAGATGGCACGACTCATATTGATTCCGGGAGAAGTGCAGGAATTACTGGGAGCCGATCGGCTCTGAGTGTGTGTGTGTGTGTGTGTGTGTGTGTGTGTGTGTGTGTGTGTGAGGCTGGATCAGATTTCTCTGCCTGTCTTCCAGTCTAATGCACAGCTAATAACAGAGGTCACACACACCAGTGAGTCTGTGCAGCACAGCTAATGGAGAAGCCTTCAGATAAACACACACACACACACACACACACACACACACACACAGTGTTTTGATCACAATCAAAAGTTGTATCTGTTACCATTAGTTTATGCACTGTGAACTAACATGAACAAACAATTACATTTATATTAACTAATGTTAACAAAGATTAATAAATGCTATGAAACTATATTGTTCTTCATGTTAACTAAAGTAGTTAGTTATCAAAATGAAGTGAGTTTATGCTTAAAACAAGAACAAATATCTTCCAATGTGGTCAGAAAAAGAAATTTAATTCAAAGAGAAAACTAGTTTATTTTTCTGAGACCATTGGCAGATACTTGTTCTTGTTTTACGCATGAACTCACTTTCTTTTGGATCAGTTTCTCCTCTTCTCTCGCGTAGTTTTGCATGGACTTTTTGAAGAGCGTTTATGATACTTTCCCCAACCTTTAGGAAACGTTCTCTCAAGGTTCTCCAAAGTTATGAACAAACGTTTGTTCAAAGTCATCTGATCTTTAATAATGTTCTCAAAATTATTAATTGAATGTTTTATTTCTGAAGTGTTTCAGTTGGACGTTCATCTAATGTTTTTTAAATGTTACTTGTTTCAGAACGTTCAGAGAACATTCAAAAGTAACATTCCAGTAATGTTTGATGAATGATGAAATGGAATGTTCCTTTAACATTCACATAACTTTTTAAAACATTTGAGAAACTGGACGTTTTGTACATTCACAGAACATTCACAAATAATGTTTTCATAACTTAATGGGAACGTTAGTGAAATTCTTCAGTTTTTTACCCAGACTGAATCTCATCAAATAAAAATGATCACAAAACACCAGCATATCTACAGAAGAGTCTGCTGTGTGAGATGAAGATCACAGAGCCTCCTCATCTTCATCGCATGCCTTCAGTCGATACTAAACACGTAATTACTGTTGAAGTTTCTTTTCTCTTAATTCACCATCATTCCTCCTGACAGCTCAAATCACTCCACCTGTCAATCACTGAAGCCTGGTCGCCGTGACGACCGCATCAGCACCACACACACTCCAGGTGTGTTTGAATGTCACACGACAGCGGTTTAATAATTACATGAACGCAATCAATCACAAGCATGTGTGTTTCAGGATCATGAGATCAGACATCACTAAATTAGTGGCCGTTATATCTGTACATTATTAGCAGACTTCAGGCCTTCGGGATTCAGTCATTTATGTATTATAAAGTGTGTGTGTACGTTCATATTCCTGAAGCTGAGCCGCGTATAAAAAGGAAACTCTCTCTCGTAAAGCATCAGCACTTTTCTGCTTAATTAATCCTGTAAGTTGTGTGAGTTTGTGGCTGTGAAGCTTCAGCTCTTAAGCAGCTTTACTGAGACACATTTCAGCAGTTTCTGCTTCAGTTCAGTGATGTTCAAATCTCTCTCTCTCTCTGAAAACACCACAGTCTCATCTCTCCATTCTCACCGCTGACAAAAACACTCGGCTAACGCTACGAAAACATGTTCTTTCAACGTTCAAAACATTTGTTTTTTTAAATGTTTAAAAACATTTTATTCTTGGTTATGTGAACGTTAATGGAACATTCAATTGTATCATTCTTCAAACGTTATGGGAACGTTACTTTAGAATGCTCTCTGAACGTTACTTTTGAATGTTCTCTGAATGTTACTTTAGAATGTTCTCTGAACGTTACTTTTGAATGTTCTCTGAACGTTACTTTAGAATGCTCTCTGAACGTTACTTTAGAATGTTCCCTGAACGTTACTTTAGAATGTTCCCTGAACGTTACTTTAGAATGTTCCCTGAATGTTACTTTTGAATGTTCTCTGAACGTTACTTTTGAATGTTCCCTGAACGTTACTTTAGAATGTTCCCTGAACGTTACTTTTGAATGTTCTCTGAACGTTACTTTTGAATGTTCTCTGAACGTTACTTTAGAATGTTCTCTGATCGTTACTTTAGAATGTTCCCTGAACGTTACTTTTGAATGTTCTCTGAACGTTACTTTAGAATGTTCTCTGATCGTTACTTTAGAATGTTCTCTGAACGTTACTTTAGAATGTTCTCTGAACGTTACTTTAGAATGTTCTCTGAACGTTACTTTAGAATGTTCTCTGAACGTTACTTTAGAATGTTCTCTGAACGTTACTTTTGAATGTTCTCTGAACGTTACTTTAGAATGTTCTCTGATCGTTACTTTAGAATGTTCTCTGAACGTTACTTTAGAATGTTCTCTGAACGTTACTTTAGAATGTTCTCTGAACGTTACTTTAGAATGTTCTCTGAACGTTACTTTAGAATGTTCTCTGATCGTTACTTTAGAATGTTCTCTGAACGTTACTTTTGAATGTTCTCTGAACGTTACTTTTGAATGTTCTCTGAACATTCCGAAAACAGAAAACATTTAAAAAACATCAAACAAACGTCCAGCTGAAACATTTCAGAACAAAACACTGAATGATGTTTAAATAATGTTTCTGTTCTAACGTTTTGAGAACATTATTAAAGACCAGATAACTCTGAACGTCACTGGAAGAGTGTTTCCCTGTTATCTGGATAAGGCTCAATGGTAAGTATTATCTCTCTCACACACACTCAGCCTGTGAAAAACGATCTGTGGAGAGATTATACACACTTTCAGAAGTTGTTTTTCATTGTGCACCAACAGACTCAACAGAAAACAACTTACATAAGCAGAAGCGCCGTCTAGTTCAGAAACCAGTGAAAAGATGGCCTGCGGAGACACATCTCTCTCTCTCTCTCGTTATCCCTCTATCCATCCCTCCATCGAAACACATTCTCTCCAGAACAGTGTTGATGTGGAATCAGCTGGAGGGAAGTTTATTCTCACATTCATACACACACACACACACACAGGCAAAAATAATCATGCATTTGAAAGCAATACACATGGAAAAGCACCTGCAGTCACTGTGTGTGTGTGTGTGTGTGTGTGTGTGTGTGTGTGTGTGTTTTCATCTTCATGCCTGAAGCATCAGCAGAACAATTGTAGTCCTTCGAATCCTTTATACTCTAAATCCAGAATACAACATGTGAACACTGTGTGTGTGTGTGTGTGTGTGTGTGTGTGTGTGTGTGTGTGTGTGTGTGTGTCTGGACTAATTTGATGGACTGACTGAATGAATTACGTGACAAAACAGTGTAATGCCTGTCGTACTACAGACAGCTGCGTTTCTTCAATGGAAATATAAGTCAGATAATTTTGTGCACAAAAATTCTGATCGGCATGTGTCTTTCTGTGTACAAAGCAAACACTATAAAAATTAAATGGTCAATAATTCTTTTCCCCCATTATTTTAAGGCAAGACAAGAAGTGAATAAGGTAAAAATATGAATAGATCTCACCATACTTCCTTAGTTGACTAAACACGGTACATCAAGATAATTGTTTTGTATTACACGATTTATGAAATATCATGGTTCAATATGCAAATTAGACATGATCTAATAAAAAAAAGCACTAATTTGCATATATTTCCAGAACAGAAATTTGAACACTGGATAAAGGCAGATTCAAAATGTTAGATGTTTCTCATAAATCAGAAATGCCGTCAAAAAAATCTTCATGTTTTTAGGAATAAAGTGTTATAAAAAGCAGGCAAATGATGTTATGAACAAAAATCCCACAATAAAACCCTTCAGAATATATATATGAATAAAACTAAGTTTTGGGGCAGCTGAAATGGAGGACAAAACTTTTAAAGATATGTATTGAAACTGAAATCTACAGACGCAAATAGATAAACTGCAATAAAAAAGAAACACTTACATGTGTGTGTTGTGTGTTTTCTTTCTCATGTTGGTTTCCTCATATTTTCTTCTTCACCTGCTCAACATTTAAAGGAACATCATCCTAATGCTCTAATGAAACACTGACACTCTGACTGGATAGATATATATGTGTGTTGGATTTCAGAAACGAAACTACCTCACGATACACACATTACAATACAAGTGTCATGAATCAAAACATCACAATATCATTATTAGATCGTGACTGAAACTGAAAGAGTGAATCTCCAGGTTCAGTTTCTCACACCAGCAACTCCAGGGTTATATCTGTTAACTAAAACCATTAAAAAATAAATAAATAAATAATAAAAAAAATCACTATTTGAAAAAGAAAACTTAAAGTGGAATATATATATATATATATATATATATATATATATATATATATATATATATATTTATTTATTTTTTTTTATTTTTATTTTTTTAGGTAGTTGCTAAGGCTACATTTCTCAAATTTGCTGCTTAAAACTAAAATTAAATAAAATTATATCAAATGGCAAAAACGCAAATTTGTACCTTATTATTTTTGAAATAAATTAAAACTAACAACTAAAATGACAAAAACACAACAAAATTAAGTTACAAATTTAAAAGGAAATATAAAATATAATAATAAAATGTAATTAATTAGAAATATTAACAAAAACATAATAGTATTTAATCTAGTTGCCAAGGCAACATTCTTAATTTTTGCAGCCTGAAACAAAATAAAAACTAAAACTTAATAAAACAAAATATATCGACATATTTAAAACAATAATAGTAATAATAAAATGACAAGAAAATAAAATTAAAAAATGTAATTGAATTAATTCAGAATATTAACATTAACTTTTGCCAAGGCAGCCTAAAACTAAATAAAAACTAAAACTTATAAAAAAAAAAATATATATATATATATATATATATAAAAAAAATTACTAAAACTTTATAAAGTTTTCAAGTTCAAGTTTTCAAGTTCAAGTTCAAATTCAAGTTAAAACAGAAAATATAAAAATAAAATCTGATATTATATTAGCAAAAACTACAATAGTACCTGGCTCTTCATGAGCTAAATATGAATGCACAAATAAATGCATAGAGCAAGAGAAAGAATCGTGTTCCGTCAATATGCCTGTATATGATGATGATGTGGAAGTGAAGAGCAGTTGCTATGGTGATACGGGACTCTAATGAGGAGCTCGTTTCATCGGAACACGATAATGATCGAGACGATCCGCAAGAACACAGACAGAATGTCAGAGGTCACAACTTCATCATGACGACCTCTTAATGATGATGTCACACCTAAACATGTGATATTGCACATAAATAGAGGACAAACAGCAAATGAGAAAAAAATAATATATATATATATATAAAATATGGTATTTCACAAGAAACCGAAGGCTATTTTTAGGACCAGTAAGAGTTTTGTATTGTGCATCATGTTCAAGACAATTAAATCCCAAATTCTCATTATTTTCTCATGTAATACAGTAATAAAAATAATCCAGTCTGGGGAAAAAAAACAAGAACATTTAAGTGAGCTTAAATTAACTTTTGTATAACAATTAAACACCGCTTTTATGTGATTAAATTATTCAATAATGATTACTTATTTCCCCATTTTTACAAACAAAATAAAATACTTCACAATTTAATCTGTTATTTTTTCAGTATAGTTTGAAATTGTTATTTTAGTATTATTTATATACTATTATATATATATTTTATTTTAAATAGCTTTTATTTTTATATGTATTTATTTTTATTTCAGTTTAAGTTTTAGCAATTTTGTGATGTGCTTTTGT
>NC_137132.1:1148570-1153570 GCF_949319135.1 Squalius cephalus
AATATAAACATGCATATGTGTGTAATTATTTATACACAGTTCAACTTTTATTTTGGATTGATTGATCGTTGCCCAGCACTAATTAACATTTGTTTGTGTATAACTTTAGACATGAAACACTGACCGGCTCTCTTTCTGTTTTGTTCTAGATTTTTACATTTGCTTTGTTGTGTTTCTTTAGTTTCATGTCTGAGGTTTCACCAAACATGATGTTTTTTGCACCCCCGTATAAAGAGGAATTATGGGTAAGGATTAAAGTGAATCAAGATAGGAGTAATAACCCAACACCAGCTATTATCAACATCATTAAACACACCTCCGCATCCTCCAGTGATGAAGCATTAGCACACGAGAGCTCATGTTCGGCCCACGTGATGCTCAAAACACAAATATCACGAGTCATGTGACCGACTGCACACTGTGGGCTGAACATGAAGCTCAGTGAATCAGAAGAGTGAGGGCTCATGGGTAATCACACAGCGTGATGGATATATCTGACGGTTTACTGTATATAAACTCTGCTTTAATCTCAAAGCTGATCAGGGCTGTGTTTCTCCAAAGCATCGTTCGCCAACTATGATCGCAAGTTCTGTCGTTATCAGCAGTTCAACGAGTCGTGTTTCCCGAAACCGTCGTTCCAACGAACATTCAGCATCGCAGAGTTGTGTGTTTGAACGAGGTGGTTAGAAGAGGAGTTTCTTTTATTTGCATCACATGTGGACTCAATAAATCCTGATCTTGAGTAAAATAAGCAATCTGACATTCAGTACAATATATACAGTATCGCATATCATTTACGTCTTTTAGCTTGTCAAGAGATTTAAAGCGCAGTTTTTAGAAGAGTGCGAACCTGCTCTAGTGCTCTAGAACGAGTCTATGACTGAATCTGGAAATAAAGCAAAATAACTCAGAAAAATGAGCAATAGTCCTCAGATGCATGTCTGTAATTTATAGCAACACATCTAGCGTTAATTCGATCTCAAACAGATTCATTAAAAGTAGTTATTACTCCTAAACCTGCGTGACATCATTAACCAACGTGGTTGAACGACCAATTTGCGACAATACGGTTTCGGGAAACAGTCGTGACTAGCTAGTTGATTTCTTCAACGATGCATCGTACTATGATAATTAATCAGCGAGTTGTGGCGTTGTACGGGAAACACCAACCCGATCTCACGGCAATTCGTACTAATTTTACGAGGTGGCTAATTCGTATGAATAATACGTATGACCTACCCCTGACCCCGCCCCTAAACCTACCCCTGACCCATGACCCCGCCCCTAAACCTACCCCTGACCCCGCCCCTAAACCTACCCATGACCCCACCCCGCCCCTAAACCTACCCATGCCCCGCCCCTACCCATGACCCCGCCTCTAAACCTACCCCTGACCCCGCCCCTAAACCTACCCATGATCCCACCCCTAAACCTACCCCTGACCCCGCCCCTAAACCTACCCATGACCCCACCCCTACCCATGACCCCGCCCCTAAACCTACCATGCCCCGCCCCTACCCATGACCCCGCCCCTAAAGCTACCCCTGACCCCGCCCCTAAACCTACCCATGACCCCGCCCCTAAACCTACCCATGACCCCGCTCCTAAACCTACCCATGACCCCACCCCTACCCATGACCCCGCCATTAAACCTACCCATGACCCCGCCCCTAAACCTACCCATGACCCGCCCCTAAACCTACCCATCACGTGGGTTTGGACAAATCGTACAAATTCATACGAGTGAGGTCACATGAATTCGTATGAATTAGCCACCGTTTACTCATTCGAATAAATTGGTCGTGAAAGCGATGGAAACACACCGCTGGCTCGGTTCGTGAGCAGCGAGGCGTGTGATTGGCTGTGTGATTGGCCAGCCCTGCTGTGATTGGTTGATCAGACTCACGGCGAGAGGATCGGCTGTGAAAGCGGCGACACTATTCCTCATCTCGTTCTCACTGCCGCGCAGAGGAATCAGAGACACGTTACCGAAACGAGCGTCTAGCGGCGTCGAGCGACTCGCGGAGCGAGACTTCAACCACTCCGCCGGCCACACTCGCCCACCGTTCTGAGAGAGAGAGAGAGAGAGAGAGAGAGAGAGAGAGAGAGAGAGAGAGAGAGAGAGAGAGAGAGAGAGATTTAGGAAGGTTAAACACATTTATTTCTCCAGAATAACAGCATTTTAACACCAGAATTAAAGGAGTGTGTGTTGATCCTCTGGGACTGACCTGTATGCTCATGAACGTAGCGAACCATTCCCTCATATCCGTCTGTGTGTCGCAGCACAGGTACCTGACACACACACACACACCTCATGAAAACATGATTTCAATGGATTCAATGTAATTAATTAGTATATTTTCATCAACTCACAAACCCCAGTATGAGAAACCCTGCTAGAGGTTTGAGTCACACCATATTAGCATTATTTACAGAGAATATAACTGATACAGACGCTTCTGTGAGTGTGTGTGTGTGATAGAGAGTGTGTGAGTGTGTTTGTGTGTGTGTGAGTGTCTGTATGCAAGTGTGTGTGTGTGAGAGAGAGTGTGTGAGTGTGTTTGTGTGTGTGTGAGTGTCTGTATGCAAGTGTGTGTGTGTGTGAGAGAGAGTGTGTGAGTGTGTTTGTGTCTCTGTGTGTGTGTGAGTGTCTGTATGCAAGTGTGTGTGTGTGTGTGTGTGTGAGATAGAGATTGTGTGAGAGTGATTGTGTCTGTGTGTGTGTGTGTGTGTGTGTGAGTGTATGTATGCGAGTGTGTGTGTGAGAGAGAGTGTGTGAGTGTGTTTGTGTCTCTGTTTGTGTATGTGTGAGTGTCTGTATGTGAGTGTGTGTGTGTGTGTGTGTGAGAGAGAGAGAGAGAAAGAGAATGTGTGAGTGTGTTTGTGTCTATGTTTGTGTGTGTGTGTGTGTGTGTGAGAGTGTCTGTATGTGAGTGTGTGTGTCTAGAGGGGCTAAACGAACCTTTACCCTTGTTTGTCTGAGTCAGAAACTTGTGTTCACACACACACACACACACACACACACACACACACAGATTTCTCACCACTGCTGTCTCTCCTGCTTTTCCTGTTTCTCACTTTCATAGATGACAGTGAGACCCCAACTATAGAGAGACAGAGAGAGAGAGAGAGAGAGAGAAAAAGAGAGAGAGAGAGAGAGAGAGAGAGAGAGAGAGAGAGAGATAAGAGTTAAACACTCAGAGTCTTTATCTGTGATTAATATTGATTTCCACAGACGATCATGTTCAGATTCCCTTAAACTCAATCATTACTACAGTCACACTCGCAGTGCTGTGAGTGAATCTGACGACCCGCCTCGTACTGAACAGATAACACACAGATAACACACAGATAACACACAGATAACACACATGAACAAGACGATCCAGACCCTGAATATGAGCCAGGAAATCCTGATGGATCAAATATGAGGACTTTATACAGTCTGAAGGCTCAATAAACTGCTCCATTTCAAAGTTATTCATGTTATTGTTTGATATGTCGGGCTTTATTTCTGCTGTATCTGCTTGTGTCCTGACACACACTGACCCCTGCTGGTCAGAGTCACACACACATCCTCAGATTACAACACGTGTTCTGAGCGTTCAAAACACACAGCTTTTTCATCATTCTTCAACATTACTGGATGTTACTTTTGAATATTCTCTGGACGCTCTGAAACAAGGAGTAACACTTAAAAAAACACAAACATCCAACAAAACATTTCAGGGGAATAAAATATTC
Organism: Squalius cephalus; assembly: GCF_949319135.1. Lineage (NCBI taxonomy): Eukaryota > Metazoa > Chordata > Actinopteri > Cypriniformes > Leuciscidae > Squalius > Squalius cephalus. The sequence continues at coordinate 1,152,315 of NC_137132.1, forward strand.
CACGAGCGACGTATAAACCTGAACTTGAACTGGAATAATGTTTGTTCATAACTTTCAGAGAACAGCTAACGTTCTGAGGACTTCCTGTGTTCAGGCTCTACTAGAACAGGTTTTCCTGCTTGAATGTTGATTATTCTCCTCATATTCTCCATTGTTGCGGCTCCTCTCTTCCCAGTCTGTCAGTAACGCTCTGTTTACTTCCTGTCTCTATGAAGCCCCTCCTTCTGAAAAGCACACTGTGCTCTGATTGGTCGGCTGGAGCAGTGTGTTGTGATTGGTCGAGCGCTTCCAGTGTGTTTGGGAAATGTCCCGCCCCTTACCATAACCACCAGTTTAACACACTACTGACTAACTCAACCAGGCCCCGCCCCTTTATTCTGCGCATTAATTATTATAATGAGGAATACTGTGACGTGTTCGTTCCCGGAAGAAACTCAAGACTAATGGAGGCGTTTCAGGAGTTAAATGCAGCCTTGTTGAGCAGAAGAGACTTTAAAAAAACGTACCGATCCAAAACTTGTGAACGGCAGTGTACATTAAACACACACACACACAACATCACTACTTCTGGTTCACTGATGCATTCACCATCTGCAATTGTATTTATATAGCGCTTTTCAAAATACATACAGTTTCAAAGAGGAATCATGATATTAATGCATGAAACATCATAAAGTGCTTCAACATCTGTTGCTCTGGAGGGTTTAGTCCAGACTGATCTCACCATGTGGGGGGGCGGAGCTTCTTCTTAATGCCCAGATACACCTTCAGACACTTGACGGGCCACTCTCTCTCGGGGCGATTACTCTGAAGAGAGAGAGAGAGAGAGAGAGAGAGGTAAACCTACTAACACACACACACACACACACACACACACACACACACACACTCCACCTAGAACCCAAAACTAGACGAAAACCACCACCTGAGAACCCAGGACAACACAGACCAGTGCACACTAAACCTACACACACACACACACACACACACACACACACACACACACTTCTATATCGTGTGAATAATAATGACCACAGACACCAGAACCCTAAAGAAGCTCATGAGGACGTCAGCGCACTATATCTAGGTTAACCCGCTCTCACACACACACGCTCGAGTCACACACACACACACACACACACACACACACACACACACACACACACACACACTGCAGCTCTCACACACACACACACATGCACACACACTCTCTGTACTCACACACACTCTTACACACACACACTCTCTGTACTCAC
>NC_137132.1:1156070-1171070 GCF_949319135.1 Squalius cephalus
AAACGTAAAATTCTGTAACTTTTTTCACTTCAGCAATAATCTGCCTAATGTCGTCTCTGAAAAGAGATCAAACTTCAGTCTGTCGCTCTAAAGCGTTCAAGATTGACCACAGTTTAAGTTTAAGAAATGTAATTTTCAGGTCTATGCTCAAAAAGTGAATAAATGGATTATAAATACAGCGCAAACATAATTTAGTACCATAAAATCCCCTAAAAATTCTAAATATTAAATAAAAAAACATTATCAAACTAAAATATAGTACATTAATTTCATTGAAATAAAAAACACAAGCGAAACACCAGAGGGTTAAGCTCTATATACAGCAGCCGTGTTGAGAACATGATGTTTATATGTGCAGAATATTTCAGAATATTGCAGTAGGTTTTCTGAATATGGACTATTTATTATTTCATTCAGTCCGAGTGTTTTGATTCCTGTTTTTCTGTCCTCAAATGTAAGACCTCTTGAAATGATAGTTAAGATTTTTTTCTTTTTGTGTTGTGCAACAATTAATCACATCCAAAATAAAGGTGTGTTCACATAATATGTGTGTGTGTGTGTGTACTGTGTATAATTATTTTGAATATAAATACACACACATGCATGTATTTAAGAAATATATAGACTGTATATATAATTTATATTATATATAAATAAAAAAATGTTCTTAAATATATACATGCATATTTGTGTATTTATATATATATATACAAAATAATTATATACACAGTACACACACACATATTATGTGAACACAAACTTTATTTTGGATGCGATTAATCGTTGCCCAGCACTAATTATTTTTTATGAACTTAAATTTGATACAAATAAATGTAAGAGTTTTCAAGGATCAGCTGGTGTGTGTTCGGTCAAATACATCATGACCACGCCTTTGGTGCACATTATATTAGTCCAGGTTTGAAGTTGTCTTTTAATAAAACAGATGTGTGATATGACACACACACACACACACACTCTTACCCGGACTTCTTTGTAGAGTCTGAGAGAGGTGCTGGTGAGGATGAAGTATCGGTCATTAAAGCTGCCGGAGCTCAAACCCAAACCCAGCAGACTCCTCTCCTCTCTGAACTTCATCATGCCGTGCTTCGACACCTCCACTTTACTGGCTGCAGGACACACACACACACACACACACACACAAAATCAGGAAATATAGTGGCTATAATAAACAAAACAAACAAAACACACTCAAACACTCTCTCACACACTCAATCAGGAAATATAGAGACTATAATAAACAAAACACTGCACGTTACCTGATCTACACAAATCTATTCTAACTAAAGCTTATTAATAACGTATGTATTATTTAACACAACTGATGACTCTCAGCCAGGAGGCTCAGCGAACGTCCCCGGACTGACTCCGGTTATGCCAAGCTCTAACATATAAAACTGCAAGAGAATTAAATCATGAACGACACTGAACTTGTCACGGAAATCTGCACATTCACCTCTTAAAACCTCTGCGATCCTGACATTTAATGTAGAAAAAAGTCCCAATAGAATAAAACTGCCTTTGAATATTACTGGTCTTGGAGTCAGAAAGGTGTAAAATACATGACTTTATGACTAGTGTTCCCAGCTGAAGCTGCTCTGATTAATCTCCCCAAACTAATGCATGATGGGTAAACACAACATTGATTCTGGAAACCAGAGTTGCTTTACTCTGAAACAGAAACATGATAATATTGGCCTTGATTTCTGCTCAGAATGATACAATATTATAACGACAGATACAGTGATCTGTTACAGTCTGACCAATGAGAGCACGGTTTACTCACATGTGACTAACTCTAAGCGAGTTCAGAAATGCTGCCTTGTGAAAGAGAATCGAGACAAGAACAAATTGCATCATTGTAACTATTTTAATCCCTGTTTCAGATCAAAGACAACTGTCTGAAAACGCCCTAACCTCAGTAAACAAACACACACACACACAATCACACACAAAAAAAAACACTCACATAAACAATCAGGAAATAAGTGACTATAATAAACAAAACACTCTCACTCACTCACTGACTGACTCACTCACCGACTCATTCACTCACTGACTCACTGACTCACTCACTGACTCACTGACTCACTCACTCACTCACTGACTCACTGACTCACTCACCGACTCACTCACTCACTCACTCACTCACTCACTCACTGACTCACTCACTGACTCACTCACCGACTCATTCACTCACTGACTCACTGACTCACTCACCGACTCACTCACTCACCGACTCACTCACTCACCGACTCACTCACTCACCGACTCACTCACTCACCGACTCACTCACTCACTCACTCACTCACTGACTCACTGACCGACTCACTCACTCACCGACTCACTCACTCACCAACTCACTCACTCACCGACTCACTCACTCACCGACTCACTCACTCACCGACTCACTCACTCACCGACTCACTCACTCACCGACTCACTCACTCCCTCACCGACTCACTCACTCACTCACCGACTCACTCACCGACTCACTCACTCACCGACTCACTCACTCACCGACTCACTCACTCACCGACTCAACTCACCGACTCACTCACTCACCGACTCACTCACTCACCGACTCACTCACTCACCGACTCAACTCACCGACTCAACTCACCGACTCACTCACTCACCGACTCACTCACTCACCGACTCACTCACTCACCGACTCACTCACTCACTCACTCACTCACCGACTCACTCACTCACTCACTCACTCAACTCACCGACTCACTCACTCACCGACTCACTCACTCACCGACTCACTCACTCACTCACTGACTCACTCACTCACTCACTGACTCACTCACTCACTCACTGACTCACTCACTCACTCACTCACTCACTCACTCACTCACTCACTCACTCACTCACTCACTCACTCACTCACTCACTCACTCACTCACTCACTCACTCACTCACTCACTCACTCACTCACTCACTCACTCAACTCACCGACTCACTCACTCACCGACTCACTCACTCACCGACTCACTCACTCACTCACTGACTCACTCACTCACTCACTCACTCACTCACTCACTCACTCACTCACTCACTCACTCACTCACTCACTCACTCACTCACTCACTCACTCACTCACTCACTCACTCACTCACTCACTGACTCACTCACTCACTCACTCACACACTCTCTTACCCAGGTACACCAGCATGGCCTCCATGGAGAAGTGCTTCTTGACGAGTAAGTGACTTTCGGATCCCAGAGAATGAAAGATGGGCAGAACTCTCTCCTGATAGTGCAGCGGGCGCTCTGAGACACACAAACACACACATGAAACCCCTCTCTCACACACACACACACACTCTGAGCTGCATCAGTGTATCAGTCACTCACCCGTCTCCTCCTTCTCACCTCGAAGCAGCACCAGTAGTCCTTCTCCTTCACGCTGACTTTCCGCCGGTCCAGGACCTCAAAGGTCAGTTCTGCTGATGTCATCGCGGCGGGAATCTGCCCGGGGTCAAAGGTCACACGTCAGAAACCACTCTAACCGTCTCGTGAACGAAAAGCAGGACTCGTCTCTTCTACTAAAAGTTTTAAAACTTATTTTTATGTTTTTTTTCCTCATCTCGACTCGACCTCATCACCTGATAATTTACTTCTCTGGCTTTTGTTTGTTTGTTGTTTGTTTTTTATTTCTCTCGCCTTTCTTCTTTCTTATTACATCTTTGACTATTACTATTGATGTATATTATATATTATATACATATACATACATACTGTACATATATAAAATGAGCATTGTTCTACATATATATTAGGAAACTGATAATAGAGATATACACATAATCAACACAATTTTACACACACACTTCACATAATTACACGTTCATCCTACTGTCTGTTTTATGTATTTTGTATTGATGATCGTCTAACTCTGTTTTGTTCTGTGTTCTGTTCTAAAATAAAATAAAAAAGCATTTTTTTTTATATTCTCACTGACTTTATTCATATCTAAGTGTGATGCTGTTCTTGATCTTTTACAATAGAAAGATCCTAAAGGCAGGTCAAAGTTCAAAGGTCAAGCGCACCTTTACATGCTGTTCGGCTGTTCCCATCTTCTCCTCCAGGTAAACCGTGCAGATAAAATCACCACTCCCCTGCACACACACACAGACAGAGACACACACACACATACACACACACACACACACACACACACACACACACACGCGCACACAGACACACACACACACACACACACACACAGACACAGCGATTACTGCTGGGTTTCAAGGCAAGTTACATAAAAACATGCCACAAATAAGCATCAAATTCAGTCAGCCTGGGTCGTAGAAACTAATCGAGACGCCATTGGCTTTCTGATCGATTGCTCCTGTCTGCCTCGCTGTCTGCTGTGAGTTTGTTTGCTTCGGTGCTGTAAGCTCCGTCTTAGCCTCGTATTTCTTTCTGTTTTTATATAATTTCTAGTTGTTTATACTACTAAATACAGCTTACCCAACATCTCAGATTAACCTGACATCGCTAGCTTCCGTTATTATTAGCACAACACGCTAGTAATTCGCTAGCCTGTTAACGCGCCACCCGTGCGCTCAGTTATTTTTTATTTTTTTATTTTCTCTCGCGCGCCCGCGCCTTTGAGTTCATAAAAAGCTCAGGTTAGTAAGAATCAGTCAACAAACACGGTGAGTAATGTCTTGTCCTGTTATTGTCACCTGCACTTCATGTCACATGTTTAGCATAGCCTTCTCTGTCGGCAATATAGGATTTATATGTGATAAATGCAAGGAGACAGTTAGGCTGACAGAGAAGATTTCAGAACTAGAGACACGCATCCAAACTTTAATTGAGGATAGTAAGAGTGCTAGTGCTTTAGATGTTTTGGATGCGCATAGAATAGAGAACTCTTTACATGACGCGGTTCTGGCTGAAGTAGAGCCTGTGCAGCCGGGCAAATGGGTGACAGTGAGGGATCGCTCTAGTCGCGGATCTAAAAACCACTCTTCCGTTCCGATTACCATAACAAATAGATTTGCCCCGCTCAGTGAAACACCCACTGAGAATGATTGTGCCCTAGTTATTGGCGATTCTATCACACGGAACGTGAAAATAGAGACACCAACCACCATAGTCACATGTTTGCCGGGAGCCAGAGCGCCTGACATCAAAGCAAATTTAAAAGTGCTGGCTAATGCTAATCATAAATTCTCTAAGATTATTATTCACGTCGGCACTAATGATGTTCGACTCCGCCAATCGGAGATCACCAAAATTAATATTAAAGAGGTGTGTGAACTTGCAAGTACGATGTCAAGGACTGTAATTTGCTCTGGCCCCCTTCCTGTTCGCAGGAGTGATGAGATAGTTAGTAAATTATGTTCACTGAATCGCTGGCTGTCTCAGTGGTGTCCGCTTAATAATATAGAATTCATAGACAATTGGAAAAGTTTTTGGGGCAACCCTGACCTGTTGAAAAGAGATGGTATTCATCCCTCCTGGGATGGTGCTGCTCTTCTCTCTAGTAATATGGCACATAGTCTTAGAGCTCAAACATGACAATCTGGGGCTCAGGTCAGGAAGCAGACAGACTGGCTAAACCGACCGTCTGCTAGCGGCCTCGCGTCACCCAGGTCAGATAAATCCCATCACATAGAGCCTCTTTCACCTAGCTACCATCATATAGAGACTGTGTCTGTTCCCCGAATTTGGAAATCCAAAAAACGTCCAAACCCATCTAAGGTTAAAAATTTAATTGATGTTCAACAAATAAAAAACAGATATAATACAGATGAGCAAATGCTAAAGCTTGGGTTGCTGAATATTCGATCCCTTACTCCAAAAACACTCATTGATTATGATTACTGACTATAATCTAGATGTGCTGTGTTTGAAAGAAACCTGGCTAAAACCAAACGATTACATTACTTTAAATGAGTCCACCCCGCAAGATTACTGTTATAAACATGAGCCTCGTCCGAAACGCAAAGGGGGAAGTGTTGCTGTAATTTATAGTAATATTTTCAAAACCACTAAGAAATCAAGTTTTAAATATAATTATTTTGAAGTGTTGGTGCTTAATGTAAAAATATATAGTGTAAACAATAAATCACGTTTGAGATTTGTGCTGGCTACTGTATACAGGCCACCAGGGCACCATACAGACTTTATCAAAGAATTTGCGGACTTTCTATCAGAATTAATATTGACTGCAGATAAAGTACTAATTGTTGGTGATTTTAATATACACATCGATAATGAAAAAGATGCATTGGGATTGGCATTTAAAGACATTGTAAATTCAATTGGAGTTAGACAACACGTGTCAGGACCTACTCATCGTCGTAATCATACTCTAGATCTAATATTATCACATGGAATAGATGTTGATGCCGTTGAAATTCTGCAGCAGAGCGATGACATCTCAGATCATTATCTAGTCTCGTGTAATTTGCATTTAGCCAAGGCTGCAAAGCCGACTCCGTGTTACAAATATGTGAGACCTATCACTTCTGCCACTAAAGATTGCTTTATTAATAATCTTCCTGAGCAGTTTCACCATCTCAGCATCCCAGATAGCTTAGAAGAACTCGATATTACAACAGAAACTTTTAACTCTCTCTTTTCCAGCACTTTAGACACAGTTGCTCCGTTGCGCTTAAAGAAAATTAAAGAAAATAGTCCAACGCCGTGGTACAACGAGCACACTCGGGCCCTTAAGAGAACAGCCAGAAAAATGGAGCGCAACTGGAAGAAAACAAAACTAGAGGTATTTCGCATTTCATGGAAGGAGAGCTCGATTGCTTACAGAGAGGCTTTAAAAGCTGCTAGATCTGCTTATTTTTCAACACTATTAGAAGAAAATAAACATAATCCTAGGTATTTATTTGAAACGGTGGCTAAACTAACGAAAAATAAAGCTTCAAGCACCGAAGTTTCCAAGCAACACAGCAGTAATGACTTTATGAACTTCTTCACTTATAAGATTGATAATATCAGGGAGAAAATTATAACTATGCAACCGTCTACTACAGTATCGCATCAGGCAGTGCATTGTAGTCTCCCTGAGGAAAAATTTGATTCATTTATTGCTATAGGAGAGGAAGAATTTACTAAACTCGTTAAATCATCTAAATCTACAACATGTATGTTAGACCCTATACCGACTAATCTACTGAAAGAGATACTTCCAGAGGTCATAGATCCTCTTCTTAATATCATTAATTCTTCTTTGTCTCTAGGATACGTACCAAAAACCTTTAAGCTGGCTATGATTAAACCGCTTGTTAAAAAACCGCAACTTGATCCTACAGAATTAGTCAATTACAGGCCGATCTCGAATCTACCTTTTCTGTCAAAGATATTAGAAAAAGCAGTGTCTTCACAACTGTGTTCCTTTCTTGAAAGAAATGATATCTGCGAGGATTTTCAGTCAGGATTTAGACCGTACCATAGTACTGAGACAGCACTCGTTAGAGTCACACATGATTTGCTCTTATCATCCGATCGTGGTTGTGTCTCTCTATTAGTGTTACTCGATCTTAGTGCTGCATTTGACACCATTGACCACACCATTCTTTTAAATAGACTCGAAAACTATGTTGGCATTGCACTAGCATGGTTTAAATCATACTTATCTGACCGTTATCAGTTTGTAGCAGTAAATGAAGAGATGTCTTATCGATCACAAGTTCAGTATGGCGTACCACAAGGTTCAGTACTAGGACCGCTGCTGTTCACTCTGTACATGCTACCCTCACACACACACACACACACACACACACACACACACACACACACACACAAACACACTCACACAAACACACACACACACACACACACACACACACACACACACACACACACACACACACACACACACACACACACACACACACACACACACACACACACACACACTCTGTATGCTACCCTTGGGAGATATCATTAGGAAACATGGCATTAGCTTTCACTGTTATGCCGACGATACTCAGCTGTATATTTCTTCAAAACCTAACGAAACTTACCAATTCACAAAATTAACAGAATGCATAGCTGATATAAAAAACTGGATGACTCGTAATTTCCTACTACTAAATTCTGAAAAAACAGAGATTCTAATTATTGGACAAAAAACTTCCTCACGTAATAACCTAGAATACTGTCTAACACTTGATGGCTGCTCTGTCAAGTCTTCGTCGTAGGTTAGGAACCTGGGTGTGCTCTTTGATACCAATCTTTCATTTGAAAGTCACGTGTCTAGTATCTGTAAAACTGCATTTTTCCATCTTAAAAATATATCTAAATTACGCCATATGCTCTCATTGACAAATGCGGAACAATTAGTTCATGCGTTCATGACCTCAAGGCTAGATTATTGTAATGCTCTACTGGGTGGTTGCCCTGCACGCTTAATAAACAAACTACAGCTGGTTCAAAACACAGCAGCTCGAGTTCTTACCAGAACCAGGAAGTATGACCATATTAGCCCGGTTCTGTCAAAACTGCACTGGCTCCCCATTAAACATTGTATACATTTTAAAATATTGCTGATGACTTACAAAGCACTAAATGGTTTAGCTCCGCAGTGCTTGAGCGAGCTCTTAACGCATTATAGTCCTTCACGTCTATTGCGATCTCAAAATTCCGGCCAGTTGATAATACCTAGAATATCTAAATCGACTGCTGGCGGTAGATCCTTCTCCTATTAGCACCAAAACTCTGGAACAGTCTTCCTACCATTGTCCGGGAAGCAGACACACTCTGTCAGTTCAAAGCTAGACTAAAGACACATCTCTTTGACCTAGCGTTCACATAATACATTATAGACTTCTATAATTCAGTGTTAGGCTGCATAGATTAGGTCAGCTGGAACCGGGAACACTTCCCAAAAATCCTGATGTACTCGTTACATCATGAGAAGAATGGCATCTACGCTAATTTTAGTGTCTTTGTTTATCCCGAGGTTTTCCGGCAGCCTGCCGGATCCAGGCCGTATCCAGATCTGATGAAGGACCTTCGCCTGGACCGATGACAACGCAGTGCTGAAGTGCCAACTAGTCTCTCCCTATGGAGGATCCCACTACCACTCTACAGATAAAGCGTCGTCGGGAAAATTCGTTTCGCGTTCCTACCCGAAGTAACAAAATAAAATAAAATTCTGTATCAAAATTATAAGGAAACACCAGTACTTTGTTTAGGCTTGGCCTGTAGGGAATTCCAAACCTGCGTATATTCAAACGCACATAACTATAGAACCAATTCTTAATGCGCATGTGAACGCCATCAGTGTTTCTCACAGGTTCGCGTTTAACCCTCTGGGGTCTGGGGTGTTTTTGGGGTCCTTGAGATGTTCTGACATGCCCTGACATTTGTGCTTTTTTCAGTTGCTTATAAACATATTAATGGCAAAACAAAATTACACACTATTTAGCACAAACAGGGCTACCATAATATGTGAGCAACAAGAATGTACATGTCTGCATTTTTGAGAGAATAATGTTTATGCGTGGTTATTGAAAAAACTAAAAACTAAAGTTTCTGAAATAAGGCCACAAAACACATACTAAATATGTGGCAATAAGACTTTTGACTAATGGATTTCATCGCCTAGTGTTTTTCTTCAAAATGATATGAAAATCATCCTGCCTAATCATCCACAAAAAAACGATACATTGATTTTAGTTTTGTGAAACACTTTTAGTTTGGAAAGCCAATATGCGGATGGGGCGTAAACGCTCCAACAGCATCATGCATATGTAGTAGTTCACACCTGGTGAGACTACGTCCCTGCATACTTAATGAGCCATTCATTCAGGTGACGTGTCACCTATTAGCTAACTTAAATATACAAGCTTCATAAAAATGATCATTCTAGGAGAAAATTTCAGATGGCATTTAGAGGCTTTTGCATCTGAACTCTTCATATATACACACACACATATATATATGCATGCACATACATACTTTATAATCTTTTCAAAACTAGTCAACGTCTTTCAAAACTAAAGTATACATTTTATCATACGTATTTCATAGTAAAGGATTCATTAGTTAGTTGATGACTTTATTTTTGACAAAACACATACAGTATATATTCCTCATCTCAGTATAGCAATAGAGTTTGCTAAAAGCTGTTCATTCAATACAGCAGTATTTGAAAATCGATCATATTTTGTAAAATTACATTTATATTTGCATTTATGTCAAAACCTAGACACTTTTAAACATCAAAAGGACATTTATTAATATGTATTCGTGTCAAAATGACAAATAAACAGATTTTCCTATTCAATTTTGCATGGAAACGCTTCCAAGACGCTTGCGTGTCGCGTGAAAAATAGGCGTCGGTTCTATTTCTAGAATGCACGCGTTTTCCACGCGGCTCGTGCCGCGCCTGAGACGCGCGTCTCACACAGGCAGTGTGCAAACTCTAAACTGTTAACATGGATGGGAGCCGAAATAAAAACGGACACGCCACGCAGCTGAGACGCTTACGCCACGCATCCAGTGTTTCACCGGCCTTATCCAGCGGATGTGGGCGTTTCACAGGTTTGTATGGATCGCCTCACATTTGCGTTTGAATAGCGCGGTCTCCGTAGGCGGAGTCACATTAAAACTTAATTAGCTGAGATGAGAACGACTGACATCTCTCTCTTTACATACATATTATATAAACTGTGAATATTAGTTTTTTATAAAAATTACTTCATTTGAAAGAAGATAATTCAAGCTTCATGCCTGTGTGACTGTATGCCTGTTTGACTGAGTATTCGCTGAGTTACAGTTCATTTTCGGACGCGTTTCAGAATTGACTTCACTGACGGAGAGTAGGCAGAACTCGCATCATGTTTATTTTTCTTTATTTGGCGAAAAGCACAACACTTTGTTTTTATTATGAGCATACACAAAAAAAATACACACTAAACAGGATCGATTGATGTATAACACAAGCATATAAGATAAAAATTAATTTTTTTTTTTTGCACTCATACGAAAAAAAACGAGCCTATCGCGCCGGCGCGATAGCCGACCTCAGGGGGTTAAAGTCTGTGTAGAGAGAATGGTGTCGTCTTAGCGGCCCCTAATTTAATAACACATGATCGTTGCGACGGAAGCGAATCAATCAAAACTATATACCGCTATAAAGCCAAAACAATCTCTGTTACCTTAAATTATACGTTTATCTCTGTAAAGCTGCTTTGAAACAATCTACATTGTTAAAAGCGCTATATATATATGAAGATGACTTGACTTGACTTGACTCTCACCGTTCCAGCTTTAGGCGTGAGATTGTCTCTGAGCTTTATGATGTATGTGATCTCATCTAACTGCTTCTTCAGCTGCTGCTCGTTCACCTGCAACACACACACACACACACACACACACACACACAAACACACTGCAGGTCATACTCTAGTCCACAAGTTTTCAAACCCTGAGTCACGAGACTTGAAAAATGGGTCGCCAGGATGAATTAAGAAAAATGGATTTACATTAAAGGTGCATAACGCAAGTCTCTGAGTTTTTGCAGAACTATGCCCCCCTCTGGCGACAAATGAAACTGCAGCACTGCAACTGAACGCGCATGACGTCACGCCCAGTCTCAAATGCGGCCCGAATCCCTCTTATTTATTTTACTGTACAGGATTATAGAGGCAATCGCAGTGATCAGAGAAGGTCTCATTCAGCCCATCAGGCAATTGTTTAAGCATGAATGGGTTAGAATAACGGGTATTTTTAACATTAAAAGTTGCATAATGCACCTTTAAAAATTAAATAAATGTGGTTATTTTGTATGTAGTTTGGGACTGATATTTAATAACTTAAACTCATAGGCCTACTGTATATTTATCAGCATTAGTCATATTCTTACAATTGATGAGTATGTTAAGTAAAGGGGAAGAGGACTTGTGTGTGTCAACTATTTTTGTATAAACAAATATAGGCCTTTTATACACTATAGGCCTATTATAATAAATGTGTATATATAAATATATTAAAATATGTATATATATATAAAATTATATATATATATATATATATATATATATATATATATATATATATATATATAAATAGATTATTTATATAATTCCTTGATGACTATGGAGAAATGTGGGTTGAGAACCACTGGTATAAAGCTATTCAAAACATCATTCAATGTAAATTGTAATCATCTTAAATAATAATCGCAATTACAATTTCAAGGCAACAATCGACAATTATGATTTTTGTCATAATTGTGCAGCCCTATACTCTAGTTTCACCAATAGATGGCGCTGATGATCATTTGTCACTTCTTAACAAACAAGTATTCATTACTTCAATGAGCTCATTGTTTCTGCATTAAATTATTACATTGTTAAAATTAATACATTTTTAACTGTGATTTTGTATATTCATTTCTGAAATACATAACTTGTACAGTTTCCTCTGATAACAGATCACTGTAAACTGTGATGTGTACTCATGCACTTTCTGTAAAGCTGCTTTGAAATGATGTGTGTTGTGAAAAGCGCTATACAAATAAACTTTCTCATCATCTTCTCATCTCATCAACTCTACACAGAATCTAATGATCTGGAACAGCATGAATGTTGTGTAAAAATACAAATTTCCCTATCAGGAACAATAAAGTATATTTCATTTCATATTTACGTGGAATATAGTGACGTAGTGTTGGATGAGGTCCTCGATGACCCGTCCGGCGCTGTAGTCCTGCCCGTCCACCTGGAACAGCGTCGGCCCTAACACGATCGCCAGATTATGCACATTCATCTGATTGAGATCCGCAAACCGCTGGACGCTGCACACACACACACACACACACACACATCAGAGACTGAAAGCAGAGCGGCGAGGAAGTGTGTGTGAGAAAGAGGAAGTGTGTGTCTCACCAGTATAAATGATTAACTAGCGCTCGTAGTGTCGCCTGGTTCACTGGGGGAAGATTGCTGAAGAGAAGACGATACTGAGAGATGCGACTGCTCTCATCTGAAACACCTGCGCACGCACACACACACACACACACACACACATTAATCATCTGCTGATGATATCTATCATTATTAATAACCAGTGTTTGGGAAAGTTACTTTGAAAAGTAATGCATTACAATATTGCTTTACCCCATTAAAAAGTAACTAATTGCATTACTAATTTACTTTTTAAGAAAAGTAATGCGTTATGTTACTTTTTCCCCACCAGGACTTGTTTTTTTTATAAAAAAAAAAAAAAAGTTATATTTTTGGGCAAATGTAAAGACCCTTTCACACCAAAGGTGAAATATGTCTCAGGCTCGAAGGAAATGCAGATTCACGCGTGTTCAGAAGAGTACAGTAGAGGTACAGTACAGTATTGAACAGTAGAGGGCGCCGCTCAAACAAACCTTTCAGCTGCTGTTCTGGATAACAGAAGAATTGGATGCAGGAGAATAAATTTGAACACTTACTTCACCAATAAAAAAAAAAAAAAAGTGAGATTAAATGCTAAAATGTATGTTTTATTTAACATATTTAGTTACTGGATGTTTGCTAGGGCTGGGCAATATGGGCTAAAAAAAAATCCCAGATTTTTTCACAAAAAATCTGATTTAAGATTTAAATAGAATTTTTTCCCCCCCTACTTAAAATCAATCTGCAGATGACAAAGAAATTCTTCAAAACAAGTTTTAACTTAATTTTGTTTTGATTTTCCCTTCTGGGATTTGATCTGATTTCTTAAAGTGGAATCAGGAACAACAAGCCAAAAAGACAAGAAGGCAGACCCTGCCTTTCTAAACAGTGAAAATGTAACATAACATAACGTAACATAACATAAAATGGGTGGATTGGGATTGGGGGGATGTAAAAAAAAAAGTGTATTGAAAAAAACCATTTGGTAACCACACAGAATTTTGTTACGTTTAGTAATAACACAATGTTTACATGGTACAATGACTGGTATGCTACTGTTTTTAATTAAAGTCTTGTGATTTGATTCTGATCTTGATTCAATATCGATTCCTTTGGATAAATATTAGGTACAGTAGATACGTTAATGTGTTATGTTAATTTTTCTAAAAAAAACATCTCACCTAATGCTGTAAACATACAGAGCCCTGTCAGCTGGTATTATTATTATAGGTTAAAAATAACATCTCAAATTAAATATGCGTTTTTTATAATAACAACTTCATAATATTTTAATGATATAGGTAAAAATATAATATGTAATATAATTATCATATTTAGAAAAATGCTCCTCTCTATAGCAATTTTTTTAGTCCAACTAACGTGCTATGGTCATTATGGAAGCTTGTTTCCGCCACAGAATAAAACATTTTAAAAGATAATTGCGACTTTTTATCTCAATATTGCGAGTTTACATCTCGCAATTCTGACTTTATTTCTCAGAATTGCGAGATATAAAGTCAGAATTGCGTGAAATAAAGTCGCAATTGCGTCTTATAAAGTCCGAATTCTGACTTTTTTTTCTCGCAATTGCAACTATTTCACGCAATTCTCACTTTATATCTCGCAATTCTCAATTTATATCTCGCAATTCTCACTTTATATCTCGCAATTCTCACTTTATATCTCGCAGTTCTCACTTTATATCTCGCAATTCTCACTTTATATCTCGCAATTCTGAGAAAAAAAGTCAGAATTGTGAGATAAAAAGTCGCAATTATTATTATTTATTT
The DNA here is from genome assembly GCF_949319135.1 of Squalius cephalus. Taxonomy (NCBI): domain Eukaryota; kingdom Metazoa; phylum Chordata; class Actinopteri; order Cypriniformes; family Leuciscidae; genus Squalius; species Squalius cephalus. Next base: position 1,170,760 of record NC_137132.1, read on the forward strand.
ATTATTCAGTGGCGGAAACAAGCTTCCATAGGTCATTAATGGCTTTCCTGAGGTAAATGTAACGTTGCGTGACGTGTTGTTCCCATTTTATTCATTTTGAGGAATCCTGAATCAGTTTTTTGTGCAAGTACTAATGCAAATGCTCACATTTAGTCTAGAACTACAATAAACATCATGTTCACACACACACACACACACACAACCAAATAAAGTAATCCGATTGCGTAACTCAAGTTACTTGAGACTCAATGTATAGAAAAGTAATGTAGGAACTGGATTCGCTTTAAATATATGCATATAAAACGCTATTA
>NC_137132.1:1173570-1181070 GCF_949319135.1 Squalius cephalus
CTCTCACACACACACACACACACAGACACACACACACAGACACACACACAAGATTCAAATCTGCTCACCTGCCCCGCTCCACCAGAACTAGAACCTCATTCTCCGGCTGGATTGCTGCACACACATTAGAAAGAAAACGTAACACTTAAAAGAAATGATTTACAGGGACATAAATATTATAGATGCAGTCAAATACATGTACAAAATCAAGGACAATATTGACCTTTTTTGTTCTGTTTCAGCAACGAAAATAGTTCCAAACAAAAATCACAGCAGAACCGTAGCGCATCTCACAGGAACACTCCACCGTGTTTCATTCCTGAACGAATCAGCCATTCCGAACGAATCGGTTGAGTGAAAGATTCAATGACTCATTCATAAACAACTGCCTCATTCTTCAATAAATCAGTCATTTGAACGAATCGTTTGAATAAATGACTCAATGACTCGCTCATCAAGACGGTCGCCTGCTGCCACCTACTGGTGGTTTAGTTTTGTGTTTAAAAGTATCATTCTTTCCAACTTTTCTTATTTGTATATTGAAAAAAATATTTAAAACAATCTCATAACATTATTTAACGCAGTTGTGATTTTTCAGTGTAAGTGATTTAATTTGATTGGTAAGAGCCAGCGAAGCCAAAGCATCTCGATCGCCCCCCGGTGGCTGGTCCTAGTATAGGTCATAAACCCCGCCTCCCCGTGTTATCCAACAAGTTGGTGAGACCAACTAAACAATTAAATTACACTTAAAATATCTTTTTTCCGAAGGTGATTTCTGTCATTTACTGCAGTTTTTATCACGCTGATGTAAGTTCAAGTGTCTGTTTTTAAAATAAGTTTTTTATTTAGTTACGTGATGCTATAAAAACGGTGGTGTGACGTCATGATTGACAGCTGTGATTGACAGGTTCTCTGAGCGAAGTAGCCACTGAAGCACCAACAGACTTTTTTTTTCGGGATCTTCGGAGGACTGAGGAGATTGTTTTTGCTTTATTTGAACAAGCCTCTTGTCGTACTGCAATCAACAGACATCAAAATTGGAGCAGAACGGAGGACCGGAGCAGACGTAGGCCTCTTAAAAAAGTGCAGGGAGAGTGCGTTCTGCGAGAGTGAGGGCGGGGCGATGATTTTGCGGCTTTACTTCCTGCTCACGACTGCGCAGGTCTGGTCCCAAGATGTCAGCGCCATATCGGGACACTGGCGGCTTCAGTTCTCACCAATGGAAGAGAGCGAAGGGGCGTCGTCCATCTTTTTTTACAGTCTATGGTTTTAATCAACAAGTAAACCGGTTAAAGAGAAATCAAGTGAGTATAGCTTCTAAGATAACAGAAACTGGTCGATGTCACTTTAACCGATTTCCTTGCTGATGTGTGTGTGTGTGTGTGTGTTCCTCAGTGTGACTCACAGAGCTCCTGGAGCTTCTGCAGGTTGATGGTCTCGTTGGTGTTGTTCTCCTCCAGCCGGATGTGTAGAGCGGATCCCTCCAGACAGAACCAGCCCAGTCGGGACATCTCCCGGTTCAGCCGGTCCTTGTAGCGCAGGCGCCCGATGCGCTCGAAGTCCTTCAGCAGCAGATCCTCTGCTCCCGAGGGAATGAACGACTGCAACACACACACAGAGAGAGGGAGAGAGACCGTGATCAGAACCAGCGGCCCGGATCAGAAGAGGTGTGAAGTAGTGTTCATTTTGTCAGCTATTTGTGTAGTCTTATGTAGTCTTAGTCCCGTGTCAAATGTTCTTTTTAGTTTTTATCATATTTAGTCAACCTTGCCCTGTTTTCATTCGGTCTAGTTTTAGTCGACTAAAAGCCTGGGCATTTTATTCTAGTTTTACTCAATGAAAACTTAGTCATATTTTTGTAATGCTGCATAATGGTTAAATTAAAACGATTAATTTGCTTAAAACTATAAATCACAAAAATTGTTGGCATTTGTGGAATTTATATGTGCATTTCATTAGAGTTATTGCAGTTTCATATACAAGTACAAATCTAGAGAATGTCTCATATAGTCTCATAATGTCTCCTAGAACTCATATGCATGGTTTATTTGACCTAATCTAGTTTGCTGATTTTATCATAGGCTATTTGTCATAAATAAACCCACTCTCTACATTATGAAAACAAGACATTTCTCTCAAAAATTAAATCGGTGAAATTTCTCATAGTAATTCCAAATTACATGAATGTTATTTTTTTATTAAAACAACAGCAAAAAAAGACTATTTATTGTCACACAGAGCTGCGTATGTGCATGTATTCATATAGTGGAGACTCATGTTTGGAGTTATTACAGAAGGTTTGATCGCAGGTTTAGTCACAGAAACCAGAGGTCAATCAAATGGAGATCGCTGAACTCCAGCTTACATGTTCATCTGTGTTTCTGATGTTTTTAGATCAGATTTTCAGAGCGCGACTCATGGTCGCCAGATTGCAAGTATTAAGTAAAACATCAGGTAGTTCTTTTAACAGAAAAGCTCTGATTTGGGGATTTAAATTCTTGAAATCTGGCGACCGTAAACATGAAAGCTCGTAGCGGCTTGTTAAAAACAGTCTGTAATACAAAACCAGCGAGAGGTTTTAATAATGCTTTCATTTTTTAACTATATTTTAGTCTCGTCTTTTTCCGTCAACGATATCGCATGTTGATATATCACAGTTATCGGTTAATGGTGTCGTCTCGTCTTAGTCATGGAAGAAAAGGTCGTCAATGAATATTTTTCGTCATAGATTTCATCAAGGAAGTTAACACTAGTGTGTCGTTACCTTAGCGATGGATTTGACCCACTCGCGCATGGCGTCGGGATTATCCGTGCCGAACAGGTACAGGCGCTCGGAGTCCGAGTAAAGCTCGAAGGTGTGATCATACCTGAGGAAGAGAGGAACACTGTCAGTGTCTGAGGAAGAGCTCACACACACACACACACACTGTGTGCAGGATTACCCATGAGTCTCGGGGGGGTTGACGGCCAGGCACACGATCTCCTTCATCTTCAGTCCTCCGTTCGGCGTAGCGTTTTTGTCACTTTCATAGTAGCTGAAGTTCCCGTCGTTCAGAACACACCAGCGCCGGCTGAACTCTGACACACACAACCATATATAATCAAACAACATGAAAACATTTGAGCAATTTTATTACACTCACACACACTCATTCACACTAATATACTCTCACACTCTCACTCTCACACACACACACACACACACACTATCACAATCATACTCAGTCACATAGTCACATACTCACATACTCTCACACTCACACACGCGCACACACACTCTCATACTCACTCACACTCACATTCACTCACACTCAAATTCACACACACACACTCACATACTCACTCTCACACACACACACACACACTATCACAATCATACTCTGTCACAAAGTCACATACTCACATTCACTCACTCACATACTCTCATACTCACAATCACTCACAAACACACACACTCACATTCTCACTCACACTCACACACTCACATTCTCACTCTCACACTCACACACACACACTCACATTCTCACTCTCACACTCACACACACACACTCACTCACTCACATACTATCACACTAACTCACTCACTCGCTCACTCTCATACTCACATTCTCACTCTCACACACACACACACTCACTCACACACACACACACACACACACACACACACACACACACACACACACACACACACACACACACACACACTCACACACACACACTCACTCACTCACATACTATCACACTAACTCACTCACTCGCTCACTCTCATACTCACATTCTCACTCTCACACTCACACACACACACACTCACTCACACACACACACACACACACACACACACACACACTCACTCACATACTATCACACTCACTCACTCACTCGCTCACTCTCATACTCACATTCTCATTCTCACATTCACTCACACTCAAACTCACACACTCACACACACTCCCTCACATACTCTCACTCTCACACACATACTCATACACACACCCGTTCAGTGCAGGTCACTGATTGGCTCACCTTCTTTCCCCTTCTTCTCTGTGATTGGTCGAGCCATGGACCCAGTCTTAAAAAGGAACCCATTATGTGTGATGGAGGGCGGGGCCATGTAGTGCACCGTATCGATGGCGACCTTGACCTCTGACCTCGGGAGTTCTGGCGTTCAAAAGAGCAAACGACATCAGCTGCCGTCACAGTAACTAATGCAACTTTAACAGTAAAAAAAAAAAAGGCTAACGGAGAGTTATTTTACTCTATATGGTGAAAAATAGAGCCAATGTCATTTTACAGTAAAACGGTGTGTTGTGTTTGTGTGTATATTAGTATTTCCATCAGCTCCTTTCTCTTCAGCAGTGTAAGGTAAAAGAGAGAGTTCAGCACAGGTGTGTGTACAGTAGCGTGTGGCGCACCTGTGGTTCTGGCTCAGGAACTCCACCTGCAGGGTCTGTGTGTGTGTGTGTGTGTGTGTGTGTGTGTGTGTGTGTGTGTGTGTGTGTGTGTGTGTGTGTGTGTGTGTGTGTGTGTGTGTGTGTGTGGCGCACCTGTGTTTCGGTTCTGGCTCAGGAACTCCACCTGCAGGGTCTGTGCGTGGTGTTGTGCGAGGGCGATCGGAGAGGTCAGCTCGGGGTCACCGGTGTCACAGTTCACATCAGCGCCGCAAAACACCAGAGCCAGCGTCTCACACACATCGCTGGACTGAACGTTGATGCACAGCGCCTGCGGAGAGAGAGAGATGATATATAGATATAATAGTAATCATTTGTATATATAAATAAATAATATTAAAAGTACTTGAAAAAAAAAAAAGAGTGATTGTGATTGTGTAAATGAGAGGATGTTTGGACAGCTGAAAATCAGCCTCCACAATCACAGCAGGACACGCACACACACACACACACACACACACAGAGAGAGAGATAAACACAAACACTCACACACAGACACACACACACACTCAGATGGACACAGAGTAAATGAAACCAGACAGTAATTCGTGTAAACCACAGCTCATTTAAACACAATGTATGAGTCTCTTGCTCAACTACCCAAACACACAATATAAACCACACAGACATGAATCAAACTAAAGCCCTTGAAACACAAACACATGATAAACTCCAGGAATATTCCAGGTCCTTTATAACTAACTAAAGGAGGAAGAAGGAAAGACTCTATTATTCCTTCAGTGATAACAGTAAATGTGCTCAAATACCTCAGAGTTTGTGCTGTTTCACTGTGAACTGGCTGAAACATGACCAGGAGGAACTGAATAATCCAGAGTGACTGATTAGTAGCTACTGCAGATCCTGATGCTCGCAACACCACACACACGGGTTTGAGTCCCACACACTCAACACGGGTTTGAGTCCCACACACTCAACACGGGTTTGAGTCCCACACACTCAACACGGGTTTGAGTCCCACACACTCAACACGGGTTTGAGACCCACACACTCAACACGGGTTTGAGTCCCACACACTAAACACGGGTTTGAGTCCCACACACTCAACACGGGTTTGAGTCCCACACACTCAACACGGGTTTGAGTTCCACACACTCAACACGGGTTTGAGTCCCACACACACACACGGGTTTGAGTCCCACACACACACACGGGTTTGAGTCCCACACACTAAACACGGGTTTGAGTCCCACACACACACACGGGTTTGAGTCCCACACACTAAACACGGGTTTGAGTCCCACACACTCAACACGGGTTTGAGTCCCACACACTCAACACGGGTTTGAGTCCCACACACTCAACACGGGTTTGAGTCCCACACACACACGGGTTTGAGTCCCACACACTCAACACGGGTTTGAGTCCCACACACTAAACACGGGTTTGAGTCCGACACACTAAACACGGGTTTGAGTCCCACACACTCAACACGGGTTTGAGTCCCACACACTCAACACGGGTTTGAGTTCCACACACTCAACACGGGTTTGAGTCCCACACACACACACGGGTTTGAGTCCCACACACACACACGGGTTTGAGTCCCACACACTAAACACGGGTTTGAGTCCCACACACACACACGGGTTTGAGTCCCACACACTAAACACGGGTTTGAGTCCCACACACTCAACACGGGTTTGAGTCCCACACACTCAACACGGGTTTGAGTCCCACACACTCAACACGGGTTTGAGTCCCACACACACACGGGTTTGAGTCCCACACACTCAACACGGGTTTGAGTTCCACACACTCAACACGGGTTTGAGTCCCACACACACACACGGGTTTGAGTCCCACACACACACACGGGTTTGAGTCCCACACACTAAACACGGGTTTGAGTCCCACACACACACACGGGTTTGAGTCCCACACACTAAACACGGGTTTGAGTCCCACACACTCAACACGGGTTTGAGTCCCACACACTCAACACGGGTTTGAGTCCCACACACTCAACACGGGTTTGAGTCCCACACACACACGGGTTTGAGTCCCACACACTCAACACGGGTTTGAGTCCCACACACTAAACACGGGTTTGAGTCCCACACACTAAACACGGGTTTGAGTCCCACACACTCAACACGGGTTTGAGTCCCACACACACACGGGTTTGAGTCCCACACACTCAACACGGGTTTGAGTCCCACACACTCAACACGGGTTTGAGTCCCACACACTCAACACGGGTTTGAGTCCCACACACTAAACACGGGTTTGAGTCCGACACACTAAACACGGGTTTGAGTCCCACACACTCAACACGGGTTTGAGTTCCACACACTCAACACGGGTTTGAGTCCCACACACACACGGGTTTGAGTCCCACACACACACACGGGTTTGAGTCCCACACACTAAACACGGGTTTGAGTCCCACACACACACACGGGTTTGAGTCCCACACACTAAACACGGGTTTGAGTCCCACACACACACACGGGTTTGAGTCCCACACACTAAACACGGGTTTGAGTCCCACACACTCAACACGGGTTTGAGTCCCACACACTCAACACGGGTTTGAGTCCCACACACTCAACACGGGTTTGAGTCCCACACACACACACACACGGGTTTGAGTCCCACACACACACACGGGTTTGAGTCCCACACACACACACGGGTTTGAGTCCCACACACTAAACACGGGTTTGAGTCCCACACACACACGGGTTTGAGTCCCACACACTAAACACGGGTTTGAGTCCCACACACTAAACACGGGTTTGAGTCCCACACACTAAACACGGGTTTGAGTCCCACACACTAAACACGGGTTTGAGTCCCACACACACACGAGTTTCAGTCCCACACACTAAACACGGGTTTGAGTCCCACACACTAAACACGGGTTTGAGTCCCACACACACACACACACGGGTTTGAGTCCCACACACTAAACACGGGTTTGAGTCCCACACACTAAACACGGGTTTGAGTCCCACACACACACGAGTTTCAGTCCCACACACTAAACACGGGTTTGAGTCCCACACACTAAACACGGGTTTGAGTCCCA
>NC_137132.1:1191070-1201070 GCF_949319135.1 Squalius cephalus
TGTGTTCTAAGCACTTCCTAGAGAAGTTTACAGTGAGGACCAGACCAGGCCTTATATAACGGACAGTTCCCTGTGTTTTATTCACGATAACACACGACGGCTTCACCCAACAGCGGCTCTATGCATCACTACACAGCATAGCAACCGCTCTTAGCAACGTAAACACATGTTTGTTCTCATTGATATTGCTGATTGAGTAGTGTTGTGAGAGATGGAGTGAGCGAGTGCGTTTACAGTAGATATAGCTCTTCCTTCTGCTCAGTCCTGTATTCACAACTCAGTTCAGATGTCCTCTGCCATATCTGTCAGCAGGGGTTTACACACGCTAGTCTTCTGTCAGCAGGGGTTTACACACGCTAGTCTTCTGTCAGCAGGGTTTACACACGCTAGTCTTCTGTCAGCAGGGTTTACACACGCTAGTCTTCTGTCGGCAGGGTTTACACACGCTAGTCTTCTGTCAGCAGGGGTTACACACGCTAGTCTTCTGTCAGCAGGGTTTACACACGCTAGTCTTCTGTCGGCAGGGTTTACACACGCTAGTCTTCTGTCAGCAGGGTTTACACACGCTAGTCTTCTGTCAGCAGGGGTTTACACACGCTAGTCTTCTGTCAGCAGGGGTTACACACGCTAGTCTTCTGTCAGCAGGGTTTACACACGCTAGTCTTCTGTCAGCAGGGTTTACACACGCTAGTCTTCTGTCAGCAGGGTTTACACACGCTAGTCTTCTGTCAGCAGGGTTTACACACGCTAGTCTTCTGTCGGCAGGGGTTTACACACGCTAGTCTTCTGTCAGCAGGGTTTACACACGCTAGTCTTCTGTCAGCAGGGGTTTACACACGCTAGTCTTCTGTCAGCAGGGGTTTACACACGCTAGTCTTCTGTCGGCAGGGTTTACACACGCTAGTCTTCTGTCGGCAGGGTTTACACACGCTAGTCTTCTGTCAGCAGGGGTTTACACACGCTAGTCTTCTGTCAGCAGGGGTTTACACACGCTAGTCTTCTGTCAGCAGGGGTTACACACGCTAGTCTTCTGTCAGCAGGGGTTTACACACGCTAGTCTTCTGTCGGCAGGGGTTACACACGCTAGTCTTCTGTCGGCAGGGTTTACACACGCTAGTCTTCTGTCGGCAGGGTTTACACACGCTAGTCTTCTGTCAGCAGGGTTTACACACGCTAGTCTTCTGTCGGCAGGGTTTACACACGCTAGTCTTCTGTCAGCAGGGTTTACACACGCTAGTCTTCTGTCAGCAGGGTTTACACACGCTAGTCTTCTGTCAGCAGGGGTTTACACACGCTAGTCTTCTGTCAGCAGGGTTTACACACGCTAGTCTTCTATCAGCAGGGTTTACACACGCTAGTCTTCTGTCAGCAGGGTTTACACACGCTAGTCTTCTGTCAGCAGGGTTTACACACGCTAGTCTTCTGTCGGCAGGGTTTACACACGCTAGTCTTCTGTCGGCAGGGGTTACACACGCTAGTCTTCTGTCAGCAGGGGTCTACACACGCTAGTCTTCTGTCAGCAGGGTTTACACACGCTAGTCTTCTGTCGGCAGGGTTTACACACGCTAGTCTTCTGTCGGCAGGATTTACACACGCTAGTCTTCTGTCGGCAGGGTTTACACACGCTAGTCTTCTGTCAGCAGGGTTTACACACGCTAGTCTTCTGTCAGCAGGGTTTACACACGCTAGTCTTCTGTCGGCAGGGGTTTCACACGCTAGTCTTCTGTCGGCAGGATTTACACACGCTAGTCTTCTGTCAGCAGGGTTTACACACGCTAGTCTTCTGTCAGCAGGGTTTACACACGCTAGTCTTCTGTCAGCAGGGTTTACACACGCTAGTCTTCTGTCGGCAGGGTTTACACACGCTAGTCTTCTGTCGGCAGGATTTACACACGCTAGTCTTCTGTCGGCAGGGTTTACACACGCTAGTCTTCTGTCGGCAGGGTTTACACACGCTAGTCTTCTGTCAGCAGGGTTTACACACGCTAGTCTTCTGTCAGCAGGGTTTACACACGCTAGTCTTCTGTCGGCAGGGTTTACACACGCTAGTCTTCTGTCAACAGGGTTTACACACGCTAGTCTTCTATCAGCAGGGTTTACACACGCTAGTCTTCTGTCAACAGGGATTTACACACGCTAGTCTTCTGTCAGCAGGGTTTACACACGCTAGTCTTCTGTCGGCAGGGTTTACACACGCTAGTCTTCTGTCGGCAGGGGTTACACACGCTAGTCTTCTGTCAGCAGGGGTCTACACACGCTAGTCTTCTGTCAGCAGGGTTTACACACGCTAGTCTTCTGTCGGCAGGGTTTACACACGCTAGTCTTCTGTCGGCAGGATTTACACACGCTAGTCTTCTGTCGGCAGGGTTTACACACGCTAGTCTTCTGTCAGCAGGGTTTACACACGCTAGTCTTCTGTCAGCAGGGTTTACACACGCTAGTCTTCTGTCGGCAGGGGTTTCACACGCTAGTCTTCTGTCGGCAGGATTTACACACGCTAGTCTTCTGTCAGCAGGGTTTACACACGCTAGTCTTCTGTCAGCAGGGTTTACACACGCTAGTCTTCTGTCAGCAGGGTTTACACACGCTAGTCTTCTGTCGGCAGGGTTTACACACGCTAGTCTTCTGTCGGCAGGATTTACACACGCTAGTCTTCTGTCGGCAGGGTTTACACACGCTAGTCTTCTGTCGGCAGGGTTTACACACGCTAGTCTTCTGTCAGCAGGGTTTACACACGCTAGTCTTCTGTCAGCAGGGTTTACACACGCTAGTCTTCTGTCGGCAGGGTTTACACACGCTAGTCTTCTGTCAGCAGGGGTTTCACACGCTAGTCTTCTGTCAGCAGGGGTTTACACACGCTAGTCTTCTGTCAGCAGGGGTTTACACACGCTAGTCTTCTGTCAGCAGGGGTTTACACACGCTAGTCTTCTGTCAGCAGGGGTTACACACGCTAGTCTTCTGTCAGCAGGGGTTTACACACGCTAGTCTTCTGTCAGCAGGGTTTACACACGCTAGTCTTCTGTCGGCAGGGGTTACACACGCTAGTCTTCTGTCAGCAGGGGTTTACACACGCTAGTCTTCTGTCGGCAGGGTTTACACACGCTAGTCTTCTGTCAGCAGGGTTTACACACGCTAGTCTTCTGTCAGCAGGGTTTACACACGCTAGTCTTCTGTCAGCAGGGGTTACACACGCTAGTCTTCTGTCAGCAGGGGTTTACACACGCTAGTCTTCTGTCAGCAGGGGTTTACACACGCTAGTCTTCTGTCGGCAGGGTTTACACACGCTAGTCTTCTGTCAGCAGGGTTTACACACGCTAGTCTTCTGTCAGCAGGGTTTACACACGCTAGTCTTCTGTCAGCAGGGGTTACACACGCTAGTCTTCTGTCAGCAGGGTCTACACACGCTAGTCTTCTGTCAGCAGGGTCTACACACGCTAGTCTTCTGTCAGCAGGGTTTACACACGCTAGTCTTCTGTCAGCAGGGGTTACACACGCTAGTCTTCTGTCAGCAGGGTCTACACACGCTAGTCTTCTGTCAGCAGGGTCTACACACGCTAGTCTTCTGTCAGCAGGGTTTACACACGCTAGTCTTCTGTCAGCAGGGGTTTACACACGCTAGTCTTCTGTCAGCAGGGTTTACACACGCTAGTCTTCTGTCAGCAGGGTTTACACACGCTAGTCTTCTGTCAGCAGGGGTTTACACACGCTAGTCTTCTGTCAGCAGGGGTTACACACGCTAGTCTTCTGTCAGCAGGGGTTACACACGCTAGTCTTCTGTCAGCAGGGTCTACACACGCTAGTCTTCTGTCAGCAGGGTCTACACACGCTAGTCTTCTGTCAGCAGGGTTTACACACGCTAGTCTTCTGTCAGCAGGGTTTACACACGCTAGTCTTCTGTCGGCAGGGTTTACACACGCTAGTCTTCTGTCGGCAGGGTTTACACACGCTAGTCTTCTGTCGGCAGGGTTTACACACGCTAGTCTTCTGTCGGCAGGGTTTACACACGCTAGTCTTCTGTCAGCAGGGTTTACACACGCTAGTCTTCTGTCGGCAGGGTTTACACACGCTAGTCTTCTGTCGGCAGGGTTTACACACGCTAGTCTTCTGTCGGCAGGGTTTACACACGCTAGTCTTCTGTCGGCAGGGTTTACACACGCTAGTCTTCTGTCGGCAGGGGTTACACACGCTAGTCTTCTGTCGGCAGGGGTTTACACACGCTAGTCTTCTGTCGGCAGGGTTTACACACGCTAGTCTTCTGTCAGCAGGGGTTACACACGCTAGTCTTCTGTCAGCAGGGGTTACACACGCTAGTCTTCTGTCAGCAGGGTCTACACACGCTAGTCTTCTGTCAGCAGGGTCTACACACGCTAGTCTTCTGTCAGCAGGGTTTACACACGCTAGTCTTCTGTCAGCAGGGGTTTACACACGCTAGTCTTCTGTCAGCAGGGTTTACACACGCTAGTCTTCTGTCAGCAGGGGTTACACACGCTAGTCTTCTGTCAGCAGGGGTTTACACACGCTAGTCTTCTGTCAGCAGGGTTTACACACGCTAGTCTTCTGTCGGCAGGGTTTACACACGCTAGTCTTCTGTCGGCAGGGGTTACACACGCTAGTCTTCTGTCAGCAGGGTTTACACACGCTAGTCTTCTGTCAGCAGGGTTTACACACGCTAGTCTTCTGTCAGCAGGGTTTACACACGCTAGTCTTCTGTCAGCAGGGTCTACACACGCTAGTCTTCTGTCAGCAGGGTCTACACACGCTAGTCTTCTGTCAGCAGGGTTTACACACGCTAGTCTTCTGTCAGCAGGGGTTTACACACGCTAGTCTTCTGTCAGCAGGGTCTACACACGCTAGTCTTCTGTCAGCAGGGTCTACACACGCTAGTCTTCTGTCAGCAGGGTTTACACACGCTAGTCTTCTGTCAGCAGGGTCTACACACGCTAGTCTTCTGTCAGCAGGGTCTACACACGCTAGTCTTCTGTCAGCAGGGTCTACACACGCTAGTCTTCTGTCAGCAGGGTTTACACACGCTAGTCTTCTGTCAGCAGGGGTTTACACACGCTAGTCTTCTGTCAGCAGGGTTTACACACGCTAGTCTTCTGTCAGCAGGGGTTTACACACGCTAGTCTTCTGTCAGCAGGGTTTACACACGCTAGTCTTCTGTCAGCAGGGGTTTACACACGCTAGTCTTCTGTCAGCAGGGTTTACACACGCTAGTCTTCTGTCGGCAGGGGTTACACACGCTAGTCTTCTGTCAGCAGGGTTTACACACGCTAGTCTTCTGTCAGCAGGGTTTACACACGCTAGTCTTCTGTCAGCAGGGGTTTACACACGCTAGTCTTCTGTCAGCAGGGGTTACACACGCTAGTCTTCTGTCAGCAGGGGTTACACACGCTAGTCTTCTGTCAGCAGGGGTTACACACGCTAGTCTTCTGTCAGCAGGGGTTACACACGCTAGTCTTCTGTCAGCAGGGGTTACACACGCTAGTCTTCTGTCAGCAGGGTTTACACACGCTAGTCTTCTGTCAGCAGGGTTTACACACGCTAGTCTTCTGTCAGCAGGGGTTACACACGCTAGTCTTCTGTCGGCAGGGGTTACACACGCTAGTCTTCTGTCGGCAGGGTTTACACACGCTAGTCTTCTGTCGGCAGGGTTTACACACGCTAGTCTTCTGTCGGCAGGGTTTACACACGCTAGTCTTCTGTCAGCAGGGTTTACACACGCTAGTCTTCTGTCAGCAGGGTTTACACACGCTAGTCTTCTGTCAGCAGGGGTTACACACGCTAGTCTTCTGTCAGCAGGGGTTACACACGCTAGTCTTCTGTCAGCAGGGTTTACACACGCTAGTCTTCTGTCAGCAGGGTTTACACACGCTAGTCTTCTGTCAGCAGGGGTTTACACACGCTAGTCTTCTGTCAGCAGGGTTTACACACGCTAGTCTTCTGTCAGCAGGGGTTACACACGCTAGTCTTCTGTCAGCAGGGGTTTACACACGCTAGTCTTCTGTCAGCAGGGTTTACACACGCTAGTCTTCTGTCAGCAGGGGTTTACACACGCTAGTCTTCTGTCAGCAGGGGTTACACACGCTAGTCTTCTGTCAGCAGGGGTTTACACACGCTAGTCTTCTGTCGGCAGGGTTTACACACGCTAGTCTTCTGTCGGCAGGGTTTACACACGCTAGTCTTCTGTCGGCAGGGTTTACACACGCTAGTCTTCTGTCGGCAGGGTTTACACACGCTAGTCTTCTGTCGGCAGGGTTTACACACGCTAGTCTTCTGTCAGCAGGGGTTTACACACGCTAGTCTTCTGTCAGCAGGGTTTACACACGCTAGTCTTCTGTCGGCAGGGTTTACACACGCTAGTCTTCTGTCAGCAGGGGTTTACACACACTAGTCTTCTGTCGGCAGGGTTTACACACGCTAGTCTTCTGTCAGCAGGGGTTTACACACGCTAGTCTTCTGTCAGCAGGGTTTACACACGCTAGTCTTCTGTCGGCAGGGTTTACACACGCTAGTCTTCTGTCGGCAGGGTTTACACACGCTAGTCTTCTGTCGGCAGGGTTTACACACGCTAGTCTTCTGTCGGCAGGGTTTACACACGCTAGTCTTCTGTCGGCAGGGTTTACACACGCTAGTCTTCTGTCGGCAGGGTTTACACACGCTAGTCTTCTGTCGGCAGGGTTTACACACGCTAGTCTTCTGTCGGGCAGGGTTTACACACGCTAGTCTTCTGTCGGCAGGATTTACACACGCTAGTCTTCTGTCGGCAGGGTTTACACACGCTAGTCTTCTGTCGGCAGGGTTTACACACGCTAGTCTTCTGTCGGCAGGGTTTACACACGCTAGTCTTCTGTCGGCAGGGTTTACACACGCTAGTCTTCTGTCGGCAGGGTTTACACACGCTAGTCTTCTGTCGGCAGGGTTTACACACGCTAGTCTTCTGTCGGCAGGGTTTACACACGCTAGTCTTCTGTCGGCAGGGTTTACACACGCTAGTCTTCTGTCGGCAGGGTTTACACACGCTAGTCTTCTGTCGGCAGGGTTTACACACGCTAGTCTTCTGTCGGCAGGGTTTACACACGCTAGTCTTCTGTCGGCAGGGTTTACACACGCTAGTCTTCTGTCGGCAGGGGTTTACACACGCTAGTCTTCTGTCGGCAGGGGTTACACACGCTAGTCTTCTGTCGGCAGGGTTTACACACGCTAGTCTTCTGTCAGCAGGGTTTACACACGCTAGTCTTCTGTCAGCAGGGTTTACACACGCTAGTCTTCTGTCAGCAGGGTTTACACACGCTAGTCTTCTGTCAGCAGGGTTTACACACGCTAGTCTTCTGTCAGCAGGGTTTACACACGCTAGTCTTCTGTCAGCAGGGTTTACACACGCTAGTCTTCTGTCGGCAGGGTTTACACACGCTAGTCTTCTGTCGGCAGGGTTTACACACGCTAGTCTTCTGTCGGCAGGGTTTACACACGCTAGTCTTCTGTCGGCAGGGTTTACACACGCTAGTCTTCTGTCAGCAGGGTTTACACACGCTAGTCTTCTGTCGGCAGGGGGTTACACACGCTAGTCTTCTGTCGGCAGGGTTTACACACGCTAGTCTTCTGTCGGCAGGGTTTACACACGCTAGTCTTCTGTCAGCAGGGTTTACACACGCTAGTCTTCTGTCAGCAGGGTTTACACACGCTAGTCTTCTGTCAGCAGGGTTTACACACGCTAGTCTTCTGTCAGCAGGGTTTACACACGCTAGTCTTCTGTCGGCAGGGTTTACACACGCTAGTCTTCTGTCGGCAGGGTTTACACACGCTAGTCTTCTGTCGGCAGGGTTTACACACGCTAGTCTTCTGTCGGCAGGGTTTACACACGCTAGTCTTCTGTCGGCAGGGGTTTACACACGCTAGTCTTCTGTCGGCAGGGGTTACACACGCTAGTCTTCTGTCGGCAGGGTTTACACACGCTAGTCTTCTGTCAGCAGGGTTTACACACGCTAGTCTTCTGTCAGCAGGGGTTTACACACGCTAGTCTTCTGTCAGCAGGGTTTACACACGCTAGTCTTCTGTCAGCAGGGTTTACACACGCTAGTCTTCTGTCAGCAGGGGTTTACACACGCTAGTCTTCTGTCAGCAGGGGTCTACACACGCTAGTCTTCTGTCGGCAGGGGTCTACACACGCTAGTCTTCTGTCGGCAGGGGTTACACACACTAGTCTTCTGTCAGCAGGGTTTACACACGCTAGTCTTCTGTCGGCAGGGTTTACACACGCTAGTCTTCTGTCGGCAGGGTTTACACACGCTAGTCTTCTGTCGGCAGGGTTTACACACGCTAGTCTTCTGTCAGCAGGGTTTACACACGCTAGTCTTCTGTCAGCAGGGGTTTACACACGCTAGTCTTCTGTCAGCAGGGTTTACACCCGCTAGTCTTCTGTCGGCAGGGGTCTACACACGCTAGTCTTCTGTCGGCAGGGGTCTACACACGCTAGTCTTCTGTCGGCAGGGGTCTACACACGCTAGTCTTCTGTCAGCAGGGGTTTACACACGCTAGTCTTCTGTCGGCAGGGGTCTACACACGCTAGTCTTCTGTCGGCAGGGGTCTACACACGCTAGTCTTCTGTCGGCAGGGGTTTACACACGCTAGTCTTCTGTCAGCAGGGGTTACACACGCTAGTCTTCTGTCAGCAGGGTTTACACACGCTAGTCTTCTGTCAGCAGGGTTTACACACGCTAGTCTTCTGTCAGCAGGGTTTACACACGCTAGTCTTCTGTCAGCAGGGGTTTACACACGCTAGTCTTCTGTCAGCAGGGGTTTACACACGCTAGTCTTCTGTCAGCAGGGTTTACACACGCTAGTCTTCTGTCAGCAGGGGTTTACACACGCTAGTCTTCTGTCAGCAGGGGTTACACACGCTAGTCTTCTGTCAGCAGGGGTTTACACACGCTAGTCTTCTGTCGGCAGGGTTTACACACGCTAGTCTTCTGTCGGCAGGGGTTACACACGCTAGTCTTCTGTCGGCAGGGGTTACACACGCTAGTCTTCTGTCGGCAGGGTTTACACACGCTAGTCTTCTGTCGGCAGGGTTTACACACGCTAGTCTTCTGTCAGCAGGGGTTTACACACGCTAGTCTTCTGTCAGCAGGGGTTTACACACGCTAGTCTTCTGTCAGCAGGGTTTACACACGCTAGTCTTCTGTCAGCAGGGGTTACACACGCTAGTCTTCTGTCAGCAGGGTTTACACACGCTAGTCTTCTGTCAGCAGGGTTTACACACGCTAGTCTTCTGTCAGCAGGGTTTACACACGCTAGTCTTCTGTCGGCAGGGTTTACACACGCTAGTCTTCTGTCGGCAGGGTTTACACACGCTAGTCTTCTGTCGGCAGGGTTTACACACGCTAGTCTTCTGTCAGCAGGGTTTACACACGCTAGTCTTCTGTCAGCAGGGTTTACACACGCTAGTCTTCTGTCAGCAGGGTTTACACACGCTAGTCTTCTGTCTGCAGGGGTTACACACGCTAGTCTTCTGTCAGCAGGGGTTACACACGCTAGTCTTCTGTCAGCAGGGGTTACACACGCTAGTCTTCTGTCAGCAGGGGTTTAACACGCTAGTCTTCTGTCAGCAGGGGTTTACACACGCTAGTCTTCTGTCAGCAGGGTTTACACACGCTAGTCTTCTGTCAGCAGGGTTTACACACGCTAGTCTTCTGTCAGCAGGGTTTACACACGCTAGTCTTCTGTCAGCAGGGGTTTACACACGCTAGTCTTCTGTCAGCAGGGTTTACACACGCTAGTCTTCTGTCAGCAGGGTTTACACACGCTAGTCTTCTGTCAGCAGGGTTTACACACGCTAGTCTTCTGTCAGCAGGGGTTTACACACGCTAGTCTTCTGTCAGCAGGGTTTACACACGCTAGTCTTCTGTCAGCAGGGGTCTACACACGCTAGTCTTCTGTCGGCAGGGGTTACACACGCTAGTCTTCTGTCAGCAGGGGTTTACACACGCTAGTCTTCTGT
>NC_137132.1:1203570-1231070 GCF_949319135.1 Squalius cephalus
TTTGATTTAAAACACAATTTTTAAAAAAAATTGAGGTTTGCTGTGCTTGTTTGTAGGGAAGCTCGTGATTGGCCAGCTAGTCGTTACCTGCACATCTATTGGTCAGATATGGTTCAGCTAGTGAACGAAGCTCGTGATTGGCCAGCTAGTCGTTACCTGCACATCTATTGGTCAGATATGGTTCAGCTAGTGAACGAAGCTCGTGATTGGCCAGCTAGTCGTTACCTGCACATCTATTGGTCAGATATGGTTCAGCTAGTGAACGAAGCTCGTGATTGGCCAGCTAGTCGTTACCTGCACATCTATTGGTCAGACATGGTTCAGCTAGTGAACGAAGCTCGTGATTGGCCAGCTAGTCGTTACCTGCACATCTATTGGTCAGACATGGTTCAGCTAGTGAACGAAGCTCGTGATTGGCCAGCTAGTCGTTACCTGCACATCTATTGGTCAGATATGGTTCAGCTAGTGAACGAAGCTCGTGATTGGCCAGCTAGTCGTTACCTGCACATCTATTGGTCAGATATGGTTCAGCTAGTGAACGAAGCTCGTGATTGGCCAGCTAGTCGTTACCTGCACATCTATTGGTCAGATATGGTTCAGCTAGTGAACGAAGCTCGTGATTGGCCAGCTAGTCGTTACCTGCACATCTATTGGTCAGATATGGTTCAGCTAGTGAACGAAGCTCGTGATTGGCCAGCTAGTCGTTACCTGCACATCTATTGGTCAGATATGGTTCAGCTAGTGAACGAAGCTCGTGATTGGCCAGCTAGTCGTTACCTGCACATCGTTTGCAGAACACCACGGCGAGGTTGATGGCGGCCCACTCGGGTTTAGCAGCGCTGCAGTCCGCACACATCTGATTGGATGGCTCCGCCCAGATACGCTCGGCAACCTCGTAATTGGACAAGGCCTCTTTAATGGAGTTGCGCATCGCCTCCACCCACTGATCCTTCAGCTGGTCTGTGTCCGCTACAAAACTACACACACACACACACACACACACAAACGAAGTGAATCAATCAACTAAGTTACAGCGCTGTCTGCATCACGTCATGATTCACTGCTGTTGTGATGAAGACAATGTGCAGCAATCCATCCGAACTTCATTTCTTTGCACTTCTGTGATAGTCATATAAATATTACATTAATTGGACTTCTGGTTATGACGCCACTTCCGGTTTCATCTAATTTCATCAATAACTGCTCTAGCATTACTAATAGAAAGTCTTTACTGATATTTCATATATTCCTAACAAATATGGAACCTAAATTGTTGAAAAATAAAAGAGGGAAAACGTCCAAGTCAGATCGAGATGAAGGGCTCTCCGGCTCAGAAGACCTTTACTGATCCTTCAGCTCACTTGAACACTGACTGTCACGCCGTATTAAAATCGACAGAATTTTAAAGTTGAGAATTTTCTTCATATTAAAAGTAACACAGAATTAAGATTTTAGATTTTTTAAAAACCCATAACATTACAAATTAAAACTGAGAAATTAATATTGACAATGTTGTAGTTTATCCACGTTGTTCTCCCTTTTCATCTATTATTTATATTGCAGTTACGAACATGTATAGTTTTAGCTTAGTTAATAATAAGAACACTGGCAGTGTTTGAATAAGTTTCTGTGGGTCTGAGATAAAACTGGTGCATTTGTTGGGTGCGTTCACACACAGATACACACACACACACAGATACTACATCTGACATTTATATTCACTGAGCAGATGAAGAAAAAACCTACAAAACCACAACATCTGTGAGAGCTAGAACACACACACACACACCGAGAGAGACACACATACACACACACTTTCACACAGAGAGAGAGAGAGAGAGAGAGAGACACACACACACACACAGAGAAACACACACTCTCTCACACACACTGTATCACACTATTATCTCTCTCTCACACACACAGTTATTTCAGCTGGCCAGAAGAACAGACTCTCAGTGACTCTCAGAGCGGAGCAAAGATTAACTGAGAGATGAATGAACGCATGACGGATGGAAAGAAGTATAAAGAACAGAAAGCAGAAATAGTGTGTGAGTGTGTCACCTGAATATGCGGTACGGTGTGGTCAGATCAAACCCTCTTCGGTCCATCTCCTTCACATTCCCAACATTCATATCAATAGAGGTGATCCCGATTCCCAGACGATAGTCCTGAACAGAAACACGTTTACTTGACCATGTAAACACGGACAGTTGCTACATCATAGTTTATTAATATCCACAAACTATTATGTTCACACACACATACAGTTATAAGTTATGCAACTGAACATTGAGCAATACAATCAGACAAAAGTAACATGCACACACCCACACTCACACACACACACACACACACACAGAGATTCTCTCACACACACACTCACACACACAGATACTCACACAGATAATCACACACAAAAACACACATAGATTCTCACCCTCTCACACACACACACACGCACACACACACACACACACACGCACACACACACTAACATCCAGGAAACGACAACTTTATAAGAGTCCATGTCAGCAACTAAAGTGGTCATGATTTGAGAACACATAAGAGGTCGTTGTACTATAAAAACATCCAGTAAGTTTCAGAACTCAAAACTTCCTTGTTAGTCCAAAAAAAGCTTTTATTGAAACCAAGCACTGAAGACGACGGGTTTCAGATCGTGTCACATAATAACATAACAGAGTGACGAAAGACCAGAATCAGACCGACGCCCACTTATTTAGCCCCACCCATTTATTTAGCCCCGTCCACTGGTGTGTGTTAGTAAGATGAGACTAGAAGATTAGACTTGACTAATGAAGGTGATGTGACTTGACTTGACTAGACACGCCCCTTCCAACAGAGCCTTCAAATCAGGGCAGAAAATGGCTTTTTCTGAAAAGCTAAACCACAGTAATGAACCTCAAGACTTCTGCCACGGTCAGGATTTCAGTGGGGAATGAAGGTGACTTGACTTGACTTGACTTGACTAATGAAGGTGACTTGACTAATGAAGGTGACTTAATGAAGGTGACTTGACTAATGAAGGTGACTTGACTAATGAAGGTGACTTGACTAATGAAGGTGACTTGGCTTGACTAATGAAGGTGACTTGACTAATGAAGGTGACTTGACTTGACTAATGAAGGTGACTTGGCTTGACTAATGAAGGTGACTTGACTAATGAAGGTGACTTGACTTGACTAATGAAGGTGACTTGAATAATGAACGTGACTTGACTAATGAAGGTGACTTGACTAATGAAGGTGACTTGACTAATGAAGGTGACTTGGCTTGACTAATGAAGGTGACTTGACTAATGAAGGTGACTTGACTAGACTAATGAAGGTGACTTGGCTTGACTAATGAAGGTGACTTGACTAATGAAGGTGACTAGACTAATGAAGGTGACTTGGCTTGACTAATGAAGGTGACTTGACTAATGAAGGTGACTTGGCTTGACTAATGAAGGTGACTTGACTAATGAAGGTGACTTGGCTTGACTAATGAAGGTGACTTGACTAATGAAGGTGACTTGACTAATGAAGGTGACTTGCCTTGACTAATGAAGGTGACTTGACTAATGAAGGTGACTTGGCTTGACTAATGAAGGTGACTTGACTAATGAAGGTGACTTGGCTTGACTAATGAAGGTGACTTGACTAATGAAGGTGACTTGACTAATGAAGGTGACTTGCCTTGACTAATGAAGGTGACTAGACTAATGAAGGTGACTTGGCTTGACTAATGAAGGTGACTTGACTAATGAAGGTGATGTGACTTGACTTGACTAGACACGCCCCTTCCAACAGAGCCTTCAAATCAGGGCAGAAAATGGCTTTTTCTGAAAAGCTAAACCACAGTAATGAACCTCGAGACTTCTGCCACGGTCAGGATTTCAGTGGGGAATACTGTTTACCTCTGTGTTTTTGTAGAGATAGACTTTATCCGCACACACCACCGTGTAGAGTTTGTGGCGCAGGCCACGCAGCTCCAGATAACCCTTCATCTCATAGTTCACACAGGGGTTAAAGGTCAAGTCCAGGCTCGTCCGCCCCCGAGACACTCCGACAGAGCTCTTCAACACCGACACCCACTCGTTCCTATCCACTGACACACACACACACACACACACTTTAGTCGTTGAGTGAAAGTGACTGTTTATCTGACTAGTCTCAAGTATCTCGTGTTTAAGTCATGTGACTGTGATATTAAAACAGTGTAATGTTTACTTCCATATTTACCTGACATATCTTTAAAAGTCTTAAATTTAGTTATAAGAATCTTAAATGGTATAACAAATGTCTTAATTATGTGTTTACTGTACTGTGATTGTTTTAGATGATTGAATTATGACAGTGTTTACTGTATTGTGATTGTTTTAGATGATTGAATTATAACAGTGTTTACTGTATTGTAAATGTTTTAGATGATTGAATTATAACAGTGTTTACTGTACTGTGATTGTTTTAGATGATTGAATTATGACAGTGTTTACTGTATTGTGATTATTTTAGATGATTGAATTATAACAGTGTTTACTGTATTGTAAATGTTTTAGATGATTGAATTATGACAGTGTTTACTGTATTGTGATTGTTTTAGATGATTGAATTATGACAGTGTTTACTGTATTGTGATTGTTTTAGATGATTGAATTATGACAGTGTTTACTGTATTGTGATTGTTTTAGATGATTGAATTATGACAGTGTTTACTGTATTGTGATTGTTTTAGATGATTGAATTATAACAGTGTTTACTGTATTGTAAATGTTTTAGATGATTGAATTATAACAGTGTTTACTGTATTGTAAATGTTTTAGATGATTGAATTATAACAGTGTTTACTGTATTGTAAATGTTTTAGATGATTGAATTATAACAGTGTTTACTGTATTGTAAATGTTTTAGATGATTGAATTATGACAGTGTTTACTGTATTGTGATTGTTTTAGATGATTGAATTATAACAGTGTTTACTGTATTGTAAATGTTTTAGATGATTGAATTATGACAGTGTTTACTGTATTGTGATTGTTTTAGATGATTGAATTATGACAGTGTTTACTGTATTGTAAATGTTTTAGATGATTGAATTATGACAGTGTTTACTGTATTGTGATTGTTTTAGATGATTGAATTATAACAGTGTTTACTGTATTGTAAATGTTTTAGATGATTGAATTATAACAGTGTTTACTGTATTGTAAATGTTTTAGATGATTGAATTATAACAGTGTTTACTGTATTGTAAATGTTTTAGATGATTGAATTATAACAGTGTTTACTGTATTGTAAATGTTTTAGATGATTGAATTATGACAGTGTTTACTGTATTGTGATTGTTTTAGATGATTGAATTATAACAGTGTTTACTGTATTGTAAATGTTTTAGATGATTGAATTATAACAGTGTTTACTGTATTGTAAATGTTTTAGATCAGGGGTGGGGAACGTTGATCCTGGAGGGCCGCTGTCCTGCAGAGTTTAGCTCCAACCCTGAAAAAAACATTCGGCTGCCTGCAACTTCAGTAATCCTGAAGACATTGATTAGCTTCAGGTGTGTTTGATTAGGGTTGGAGCTAAACTCTGCAGGACAATGGCCCTCCAGGATCAACGTTCCCCACTCCTGTTTTAGATGATTGAATTATAACAGTGTTTACTGTATTGTGATTGTTTTAGATGATTGAATTATGACAGTGTTTACTGTATTGTGATTGTTTTAGATGATTGAATTATGACAGTGTTTACTGTATTGTGATTGTTTTAGATGATTGAATTATGACAGTGTTTACTGTATTGTGATTGTTTTAGATCAGGGGTGGGGAACGTTGATCCTGGAGGGCCATTGTCCTGCAGAGTTTAGCTCCAACCCTAATCAAACACACCTGAAGCTAATCAATGTCTTCAGGATTACTGAAGTTGCAGGCAGCCAAATGTTTTTTTCAGGGTTGGAGCTAAACTCTGCAGGACAATGGCCCTCCAGGATCAACGTTCCCCACCCCTGTTTTAGATGATTGAATTATAACAGTGTTTACTGTATTGTAAATGTTTTAGATGATTGAATTATAACAGTGTTTACTGTATTGTAAATGTTTTAGATGATTGAATTATAACAGTGTTTACTGTATTGTGATTGTTTTAGATGATTTTAGATGATTGAATTATGACAGTGTTTACTGTATTGTGATTGTTTTAGATGATTGAATTATAACAGTGTTTACTGTATTGTAAATGTTTTAGATGATTGAATTATGACAGTGTTTACTGTATTGTGATTGTTTTAGATGATTGAATTATAACAGTGTTTACTGTATTGTAAATGTTTTAGATGATTGAATTATAACAGTGTTTACTGTATTGTAAATGTTTTAGATGATTGAATTATAACAGTGTTTACTGTATTGTGATTGTTTTAGATGATTGAATTATGACAGTGTTTACTGTATTGTAAATGTTTTAGATTGAATTATAACAGTGTTTACTGTATTGTAAATGTTTTAGATGATTGAATTATAACAGTGTTTACTGTATTGTAAATGTTTTAGATGATTGAATTATAACAGTGTTTACTGTATTGTGATTGTTTTAGATGATTGAATTATAACAGTGTTTACTGTATTGTAAATGTTTTAGATGATTGAATTATAACAGTGTTTACTGTATTGTAAATGTTTTAGATGATTGAATTATAACAGTGTTTACTGTATTGTGATTGTTTTAGATGATTGAATTATAACAGTGTTTACTGTATTGTAAATGTTTTAGATGATTGAATTATAACAGTGTTTACTGTATTGTGATTGTTTTAGATGATTTTAGATGATTGAATTATGACAGTGTTTACTGTATTGTGATTGTTTTAGATGATTGAATTATAACAGTGTTTACTGTATTGTAAATGT
This sequence comes from Squalius cephalus, assembly GCF_949319135.1. Classification (NCBI taxonomy): domain Eukaryota; kingdom Metazoa; phylum Chordata; class Actinopteri; order Cypriniformes; family Leuciscidae; genus Squalius; species Squalius cephalus. Next base: position 1,210,478 of record NC_137132.1, read on the forward strand.
TTTAGATGATTGAATTATGACAGTGTTTACTGTATTGTGATTGTTTTAGATGATTGAATTATAACAGTGTTTACTGTATTGTAAATGTTTTAGATGATTGAATTATGACAGTGTTTACTGTATTGTAAATGTTTTAGATGATTGAATTATAACAGTGTTTACTGTATTGTGATTGTTTTAGATGATTGAATTATAACAGTGTTTACTGTATTGTAAATGTTTTAGATGATTGAATTATAACAGTGTTTACTGTATTGTAAATGTTTTAGATGATTGAATTATAACAGTGTTTACTGTATTGTGATTGTTTTAGATGATTGAATTATAACAATGTTTACTGTATTGTGATTGTTTTAGATGATTGAATTATGACAGTGTTTACTGTATTGTAAATGTTTTAGATGATTGAATTATGACAGTGTTTACTGTATTGTGATTGTTTTAGATGATTGAATTATAACAGTGTTTACTGTATTGTGATTGTTTTAGATGATTGAATTATGACAGTGTTTACTGTATTGTGATTGTTTTAGATGATTGAATTATGACAGTGTTTACTGTATTGTAAATGTTTTAGATGATTGAATTATGACAGTGTTTACTGTATTGTGATTGTTTTAGATGATTGAATTATAACAGTGTTTACTGTATTGTAAATGTTTTAGATGAGTGAATTATAACAGTGTTTACTGTATTGTAAATGTTTTAGATGATTGAATTATAACAGTGTTTACTGTATTGTAAATGTTTTAGATGAGTGAATTATAACAGTGTTTACTGTATTGTAAATGTTTTAGATGATTGAATTATGACAGTGTTTACTGTATTGTAAATGTTTTAGATGATTGAATTATAACAGTGTTTACTGTATTGTAAATGTTTTAGATGATTGAATTATGACAGTGTTTACTGTATTGTGATTGTTTTAGATGATTGAATTATGACAGTGTTTACTGTATTGTAAATGTTTTAGATGATTGAATTATGACAGTGTTTACTGTATTGTGATTGTTTTAGATGATTGAATTATAACAGTGTTTACTGTATTGTGATTGTTTTAGATGATTGAATTATAACAGTGTTTACTGTATTGTGATTGTTTTAGATGATTGAATTATAACAGTGTTTACTGTATTGTAAATGTTTTAGATGATTGAATTATAACAGTGTTTACTGTATTGTAAATGTTTTAGATGATTGAATTATAACAGTGTTTACTGTATTGTAAATGTTTTAGATGATTGAATTATAACAGTGTTTACTGTATTGTGATTGTTTTAGATGATTGAATTATAACAGTGTTTACTGTATTGTAAATGTTTTAGATGATTGAATTATGACAGTGTTTACTGTATTGTGATTGTTTTAGATGATTGAATTATAACAGTGTTTACTGTATTGTAAATGTTTTAGATGATTGAATTATAACAGTGTTTACTGTATTGTAAATGTTTTAGATGATTGAATTATAACAGTGTTTACTGTATTGTAAATGTTTTAGATGATTGAATTATGACAGTGTTTACTGTATTGTGATTGTTTTAGATGATTGAATTATAACAGTGTTTACTGTATTGTAAATGTTTTAGATGATTGAATTATAACAGTGTTTACTGTATTGTAAATGTTTTAGATGATTGAATTATGACAGTGTTTACTGTATTGTGATTGTTTTAGATGATTGAATTATAACAGTGTTTACTGTATTGTAAATGTTTTAGATGATTGAATTATGACAGTGTTTACTGTATTGTGATTGTTTTAGATGATTGAATTATAACAGTGTTTACTGTATTGTAAATGTTTTAGATGATTGAATTATGACAGTGTTTACTGTATTGTAAATGTTTTAGATGATTGTAAGAGTGTGTGTGTTTCATCTTCTCCCTCATATGCAGAATAAGCAGCTGGAAGCAATAAAGACAAATAAAAACAAGAGTCCAGGCTTGTTTATAATTAAAACACCCCAATTATGCAGAACATATTTTTGCTGGTTATTATTGGAATTTCAATTCCATAACTATTAAATAAATACAGTTTGAACCTGAAATATTTAAAATTCTAGTCTTGTACAGTATAACTAATATATTTTATATATACTAATAATATCACATATAACACACACATATGTAAATAAATAAATAATTTTGAATCTCTTTGAATCCCTTTCCAAGCCCTGTGTTGGTGTGTTTTCGTGAGGTCACACAAAAGTTTGTGTGAAACTTTTGTTTCATCGGACCACAAAACCTCACATATTAACTGTGCGTCCCACGTTCACAAACACACTTTATTATCTGCTTTAAACAATAACACACACACACACACTTTATACACTCACTGTCGCTCTCGGCGCGGAACAGGAAAGTGCGATTGTGCGTCACGACCTCAAACTTCTGATCGCCCACGTTGACCACGCCGGTGATGGACGCTGTCGGTATGATCCTCTTCGAGTAGACGTCCTACACACACACAAACACAAGTGTGTGTGTTTAATCAGCAGCGGATGTAAATGTCAGTGGTGATGAAGGACACGTGTGAGAGACGTTCATCATGTCCTTTCACATCATACTTTAATCAGATGAGCGTAAACTACTAAACTACTCTAAAGTCACCATGAAATAAATAAATAAATAAATAAATGAATGGAAAATTCTGGTTTAGAATAGAGAAGAAAAGACTAGAGCAATACACACACCTTCTCAGTGTCGAAGTATCTCAGGTATTCAGCATCCAGTTTGACCCAACGTCTCTGGTAGATAAGAGACCTGCGCACACACACACACACACACACACACACACACACACACACACACATATTACATAACACACTTTATTTTATATAGGACAGATTGCTTCAAAAAAGATTTACACTAGTTATGCTGTGCGAAAAAAAGCCTGATTGCAGCAACTTCCTTTTTTGTTACAGATATGCTGAAGGTTTTGTTCTCTTGGACATGTGGGATAGAAACTGCTTTATTCACAAATTGATTTACGCAATATTCAAATTTTGCACAAAAGTTACATTTGCAAATTTGGATGGAAGCATAGATACGCACAAACTCGCGCACACACACACGCACTCACTCGCTCGCACACACATATACTCACTCACTCGTACACTCACACACACACCCTCTCCCACATACCCTCTCCCACACACCCTCTCCCACACACCCTCTCCCACAGACTCACTCACACACCCCACACACACACCCCACATGCACACACCAACATATTTTTACATTTTCAAAAAACATCATTAGTATGTTTATTAACCTATTTCTCCATTGAGATGCAGGAGATCTCACTATCCTTGTGGGGGCATTTGGTCCTGTCAATGTAATATAAACCTTTACCTTTACACACACACACACACACACACACACACACACACACACACACACTCACGCACCCTTGAGGAGGATTCTTGTCCAACCAGCCCATTTTAATAACCGGAACGCTCGCGGAGTCGAAGTCTTCTCGAGGAGGCGAAGCACTAACATGACCAGCGAACGGCAGATAGATGCTGTTCTGAGAGCCCGAGATCGAGCCGAAGTCATCAATCCACGAACCCCGTCTGTGTGTGTGAGAGAGAGAGAGAGTGTGTGTGTGTGTGTGTGTGTGTGTGTGTGTGTGTGTGTGTGAGTGTGTGTGTGTGTGTGTGTGTGTGTGTGTGTGTGTGTGTGAGTGAGTGAGTGAGAGTGAGTGAGTGAGTGTGTGTGAGAGGGAGAGAGAGAGAGAGAGAGAGACCAACTTAATTAAGCAAACATCCAATAAACACACACTCACTTACAGCCGAAAAACACACCCCATCAGACCTACACACATGTATTTAATGTTCAATTTCTAAGTTCAGTTGTTACATGATTTCTGTATTATATACTTTTCATATTATTTATTATTATCACTCTTTATTTATTTTATTATTATTGTTTAATGTTATTATTTTTGCTATATCTAGCCATGAATATATATAAATATTGTATTTTTTTATTATTATTGTCCGGCTTTACTAAACGTTCTAAATCATCTTCTATGCTGTTTTAATGCTTTGGCAATACAAAATGTATCTTTTTTTTTTTTTTTTTGTCATGCCAGTAAAGCTTTCTGAACTGAATTGAACTGAGATAAAGAGGGAGAGATGGGAGAAGTCAAGAAAAGAAGGAAGTGTTGTTATATTATTACATTGAACATGAACTTCTCCTATTGCCAAATCCACTAAAGCCTTACAGCAACACGTTTGCAGAACTGCAGGAGAAATCTAAATACGTCGCTGCATCTGTTAATAGACTCACTCGATGGACACGGACTGGTAACAGCTTGTGTCGTCATCGAGCAGCTCGTCGTCGCTGCACAGGCTGCTGTAACGGGGCTTCGTCACCTTGGGAACCAGCAAGGACGTCTATTGGAGGAAACAGCTGTCAATCACACAGCGGCTGTGCTGATAGGACGAATCTGAGGTGTTGAGGAATGCTCGTTATTACGCACCTTGTTGGCCATGTCTATGAGTTTAGCGTCTCTGCAGGGCTCGCGGTCGTCATATTCATCTGAACTTTCCCCTGAATCCAACTCTACAGAGCAGAAGAAGAGAAAACAAGACATTAACTCATCAAACCAGACACTACATGTGTTTAGAGCATCAGACTCTTGCAGAAGGACTACTAGAGTAGGTACACCTTCATCTTTTTTTTCCCTACATATTATGTGACCTTGGACCACAAAACCAGTTACAAGATATATGATTATGATAGGACCATATTTGGCCGAGATACAACTATTTGAAATTTTGGAATCTGAAGGTGCAAAAATAAATAATAATAAACATTGAGAAAATCTCCTTTAAAGTTGTCCATTTATGGTCATGATTTTGCTGCATTCACTCACAAAAATATATATTTTTTATATTTACGGTAGGAAATTTACAAAACATGATGTTTACTTAATATCCTAGTGTCTGGGGTCACATATTTATTGTAGTATTTTCAGATTTACAGACAAATAAACAGTACAATCACAGGATAGGACCAAACAACTACACACACATAAACAACAACAACAACAAAAACTAAAAATGAGAATGATGGACCAAATGAGATATATAAAATATGTAAAATAAAAAATAAAATTGTAAATAAGTTAATAATAATAAAAGATGCCGCATAGGCAAATCTGCCGTGAAAACACTGACGAAATTTAAGGAAAGTGACAATTATAAAAGAAAACAATTAGATTTCAAATTGTGTCATCATTGCCTCTTTGACTAATAGTCAAGAAGTCCCCAAGGAATTTCAAATCCACCGGAGATATTCAAAATTAAGAAATAATAATAACAAACATGACACCTATGTATTTTTACCTAAAAAAAATAATTTGAAAAAAAAAATCATTTTTTGAGGAAAGTGGCAATAATAATAACAATTAGTTTGCCAGGTGTCGTCATTTTCACTAGTTTTTGAATATTCAAATTAGATATTAAAACAGAACAAAAACCATGGGCATGATATTGAAGACAGAGGCTCAAATGCTTCATCTTTAAGTGTTCGTTGCTGTAGCTTTGAGCTCATTAATATGCAAGAATGATATTTTAATGTCGCACTCCAGGCCACACACACATTTCAGCCAATCAGATGCTGTGTAGAATGAGAAAGCTCCTCCCCCTGATCTCAGCTGCCAATCATGTGACATCAACGAAAGCCTACTGGCTTATTGAGAAACAGAACAAGCCCTTTTAAACATCCTGCAACAACTTCCTGTTTTCAGTGAAACAAAAGTTTGGGATCGGTACTATTTTTAATGTTTCTGAAAGAGTCGCGCTCAACAAAGCTGCATTTATTTGATCAAACATACAGTAAAACAGTGAAATATTACTCCAGTGTAAATCATCTGTTCTCTATGTGAATATACAGTAAAGTGTAATTTATTCCTGTGATCAAAGCTGAATGTTCAGCATCATTACTCCAGTCTTCAGAGTCACATGATCCTTCAGAAATCACTCTAATATGAGGATTTGATGATCAAGAAACATTTATGAGTATTATCAGTGTTGAAAACAGTTCATATTTCTGTGGAAACTAATATTTTATTTTCAGGATTCTTTGATGAATAGAAAGTTCAAATGAACAGCATTTATTTGAAATAGAAACTTTTGTCACATTAAACACTACCGTTTAAATGCTTGGGGGGGGGGGGGGGTAAAAGAAATAAACTTTTATTCATCAAGGACGCATTAAATTGATCAAAAGTTTAAAACATTTTCAACACTGATAATCCTCATAAAGGTTTCTCGAGCATGGAATCCTCAAGCCATCAGTGCGCACGTCCCGGACGGGTTCGCCCCTCGCTGGGTCCCCGGGAACACTTGCGCTGTGGTCTGTGCTAGTTTCATCACGCTTCTGCGTTCGGTTGTGTTGGGAGTATCGGGAGCACACGTGTGTTGTAAAACTGAAGATGTTTTCTTAATTTCAGTTCTTCTATCTGCATGTGTTTTCTTCAGCTGAGCTCTCTGGGCCACCGTACCAGACTAAGAGCTTTATTTGTCATTCTACAGAAGAGTGCAGTGGAATTATATGCGATCCTATTCAAATCAATCTCCCACTTTACAAACAATAATCCTATAAGCAACAAAAAAAACATTTCTACTATGTATCAAATTTTACAAAATAAGTGAGAATGATGAACAGTAAACGGTAATGTGTGTATATATAGATTGTTTCAAAGCAGCTTTACAGTGATAATAGGAAATGAAACAGAGCTTGTTTAGGCTTTACAGCAGCTCTAGAATAGAGTTATAATAGAGTTAGTGAGTGTTAATGTCAGGGTTTAGTGCGGGTCTACTCACTGCTCTTGAGGGGCGGCGGCGGGAAGTCTCTTCTCTCTCTCTCTCTCGGTCTGATCCGAGGCGGGACGTCCGGGAGTCGATCCGTGTCCGAGAGATCATCCGCAGGAGAGCTGAGACGAGCACACACAGAGGAGGAAGAGTTATCATCATCATCATCTTCATCTTCCTCCTTCAGCTCAGAGGAGAAGCTGCGGAGAACACTGATCAGCCGACTGAACTTCTTCATGCTGGAGCCACAGAGAGAGAGCGGGAGAGCGCGTCTCTACACGCCTCGGCCTCGTGAGCGCAGAAGCACCTGACACAACAGGTTCATCAGATCCACCACACACCTGTGCTGAGCTTCACATGCGTCACTCGCAGCACAACAACACATTTCCAGTGTAATTCCACACATACACATTTGATGATTAATCATTAATCATATGAAATTCCAGGAAACCAAAACTTAAAGGGATAGTTCACCCTATGATGGACAGATGCACAGATGCACTTTTATGATTGACAGATGCACTTTTATGATTGACAGATGCACTTTTATGATGGACAGATGCACTTTTATGATGGACAGATGCACGTTTATGATGGACAGATGGACTTTTATGATGGACAGATGCACAGATGCACTTTTATGATTGACAGATGCACTTTTATGATGGAAAGATGCACTTTTATCATGATAGATGCACTTTTATGATGGACAGATGCACAGATGCACTTTTATGATTGACAGATGCACTTTTATGATGGAAAGATGCACTTTTATCATGATAGATGCACTTTTATGATGGACAGATGCACTTTTATGATGGACAGATGCACAGATGCACTTTTATGATTGACAGATGCACTTTTATGATTGACAGATGCACTTTTATGATGGATAGATGCACTTTTATGATGATAGATGCACTTTTATGATGATAGATGCACTTTTATGATGGACAGATGCACTTTTATGATGGATGATGGATAGATGCACTTTTATGATGGACAGATGCACTTTTATGATGGATGATGGACAGATGCACAGATGCACTTTTATGATTGACAGATGCACTTTTATGATGGACAGATGCACGTTTATGATGGACAGATGCACAGATGCACTTTTATGATTGACAGATGCACTTTTATGATTGACAGATGCACTTTTATGATGGATAGATGCACTTTTATCATGATAGATGCACTTTTATGATGATAGATGCACTTTTATGATGGACAGATGCACTTTTATGATGGATGATGGATAGATGCACTTTTATGGACTTCAAAACAGAAACGGCCATTCACTGCCATTATAAAGCTTGGAGAGCCAGGACATTGGCTCTTCCAATGCCAATACATTTAACATAACTCCGATTGTATTCGTCTGAAAGAAGAAAGTCATATCCTGAGTAAAAAATGGGCTAATTTTAATTTTTGGGTGAACAATCCCTTAAGGCACAGTTTCATGATAGATTATCATGACAGAATATGCTAATCAATGACTAGAAGACAGTTAACTCCACATCTGCTACATAAATTCATCAAAACAATAACAAAGCCGTAACTTGATGACGCTGTGAATGAGCAAGGAATCATGGGAGTTGTAGTCTTCACCTCCACAGTCGATGGAAAGCAATCCGACGGGATTCAGGCAGAAACCATGTTCATGGATGAGTGAATTTATTAAAGTTTTACTAATGCTATGCTTATATGCTGCTGCCACTCTTTTAACTTTGTTGTTTATGTTTGTTTTATAATTAAAGTTGTCGTCTCCTTCCTCCCTGAACTTTGTTACAGTTGCATTATCAATTAAATTTACGTTATTTTATTTCATTCTAATGAAATAGCCACAAGTGCTGAATTACTACTCACTTTATTTGACAAATTAAAATTGTTGGGTAACACAGCGCTGTTTTACTCGCTCAGAAAGTTCTGTTATATCGTTACTCTACTTGTTGCACACAGCTGATATTATTAATAAAAGATTGATGACTTGTGTTGCTAAATGGCATGCAATTAATTTTCAAATCTATTGTTTTGTCTATCTATCCATCTATCTATCCATCTATCTATTATGTGTAGCATATGTGATATTTGTTCATATGTGAGTAAAAGCCTAAATTATATCCGTTCATCATATAAAGCGATCATATCTCTTCACACAACTTGCTTGAATCAAATCACAGTGATTCATTTTATGACACATTTATGGATCTTCAAAATTTTGGTTAGGTGGACAGAAACCTCTTGGAATTCATTACAAACATCTTAATTACTATGTCAAAGATGAATGGTGAAAGATGATCTTATGGGTTTGGAACGACATGAGTAAATGATGACAATACTATACACATATACACATATAGCCTATATATATATATATATATATATATATATATATATATACACACACACACACACACACACAAGAAGTGTTCTGTGTAAAAGAGGGTAGGTTTGGGCACGTTTTGACCGTCATCTGGCATTCACCCTACATTTACATGCATTAGAGGAAATCACAGGTTTATTTCAGTATCTGAACAGCATTTGTTTCGAAGTTTATCAGACTGGAAACACATTTTCTCATGTGTGTTAAAGATAAGGTGCATGCGGACGGTCAAACAATGAAGTTTCCTGTGACCTCTGACCTGACAGAACAACTGACCGACAAAAGAAGAGAGAGAGAGAGAGAGAGAGAGAGAGAGAGAGAGAGAGAGAGAGAGAGAGAGATTTTAAAAAACAAAACATCTGCAAAAGTTTTGAATGAACCCTTGACTTGACCTTCAGCTCTGAAACTTCCGCTGCATTTCTAAGAGTCGACTGAGCTCTGCTCGTTCTGAAACCCTCCGCCGACTCAGGGAAGAAAAGACCTCAGGAAAATCCAGAGAGTTGAAATCAATGACCAAATAACCGAAGACCAGCACAGGGAACGCTGAAGACACTCATTCAGGCTGATCCGTTCTGCTTTCACATCCTCAAATCAACTAACAACTTCATTTAATCATCAACAAAAACTGAAAGATTTCTTTCAAAATACGACTCCATTCTCGCATTCCTGGACTTTCTGGAGCAACCATAAATATATATTTCCATACAAATGAGGATTCATCTTAAGAGGACAATAACAAGACATAAAATTAGCCAAATGCATGTACTCTTTAACTGTTACTCTCACTTGTTGAACGTTACAGGATCTTCAGAGCTAGAGAATCCATCCATTCATGCCAAGTCAGCTTTATTTACCTAGTGCTTTTAACACAGATCGTTTCAAAGCAGCTCTACAGTGATAAACAGGACAATAACTAGCGCTGTGACAGTACCAACACTACTCAAACTTCATTGTTCTTGCAGGGTTTTTTTCTGCATTTGAAATATTTTGAATGAAATCAATCTTTGTCCCAGCAAAGACTTATGTGATCATCTGAGGTGACGATCTGCAGGTTGAGCGAATTAACTCAATGACCAATCAGATGCGTTTCATTCAGTCAGAATCAGAAGCACAGGGCAGTTTTTGTTCAGCATCAGTTCTGCGAAACCTAACGCAAACAGAGCTGATTCTGACTCACTTAAAGGGGGGGTTGATTATGATGTCACTTTTCTAACTTTAGTTAGTGTGTAATGTTGCTGTTTGAGCATAAACAACATCTGCAAAGTTACGACACTCAGACTTCAAAGCAAAGGGAGATTTTTTCTTTTACAGAAATCTCTTTATAAGGACTACAACAAACGGCTGGTAGAGACTACACCACATTCCTCCCGGGTTAGTGACATCACAAACCCTAAAATTTACATAAACCCCGCCCCCTGAACACGATTTATAGATTATCATGACAGAATATGCTAATCAATGACTAGAAGATAACTACGCATAAGCTACATAAATTCATCATCAAGCTTTTGAAGCTCCGCCCCCTGCGCCGGGAGCAGCAGCTCATTTGCATTTAAAGGGACAGACACAAAAACGCTGCGTTTTTACTCACCTTTAAAAGGTGACAATTTTAACATGCTATATAAAAATATCTGTGGGGTATTTTGAGCTACAACTTCACACACACACTCCGAGGACATCAGAGACTTATTTTACATCTTGTGTGAAAAGGGCATTATACCACCAAATTAAAAGCCTCTGTTTGGCTGTTGAGTTCATGCGCTGAACAGATACGTCTGTGAATACGTCTACAAAGCTCAACCCTGCAAAAACACACTGTAAATAGAAACCTTCAATGCTTTTCATGAGTGTGTTTGAAAGCGGCGCCAATCAGCAGGTCCCGGTATATGAGCACACGTCACTCCTCTACTCACTAAACTGCACAGTTGCCACTTTCAAGAAACGGCTGAAGACGCCTTTTTTTCGGCAGTAACATCCGTTAATACTAACACCTTCACTTCTAATCTATCTATTCTATGTACTGTGTTAGAATACACTGGGAGGGGTCATAGCACTTGCATATTGTTGTCATACTGTTAGTTTAACTGCTTCTATTGTTCTCATTTGTAAGTCGCTTTGGATAAACGCGTCTGCTAAAAGAAACAATGTAAATAAGAAGTACAGGTACTTTTGACGACCCTAAAGCAAACTTCACCCAATGCTGCAGTGAGGCGTCTCTAAAAAAGGCAGTAGTGTGATTACTCAGCATGTGACAGCAGCTGCTTCCATACAAACATCCTTTTATAGATCGCAGACTGACCGAGATGACTGAAGTTTCACTAGTTCACATGTCATTGTGAAAACAGACACCGCTGCATTCTGGGAGTTTGACCTTCAACCCACCAGAGCCTGTGACAAAGCCTTTCCATCTCATCGGATGGTACAGATCTTATTAGGGGTGTAACGGTACGTGTATTCGTACCGAACCGTTTCGGTACAGGGCTTTCGGTTCGGTGCACGTGTGTACCGAATGACTGAATGCAATATTTTGTGTGCGGAACATAGGTACATTTTCGTGTTTCCACACGAACATATTAAGTGGCGGAAGTCTCCGCGTTCAGCGCAAATCCCGCCCTGCAGCTGATTCTAATGTTTTTTCCTATTAGACATTCTCTGGTTTTACCCGTCGTCACTGTAACAATGAAATAGACTGCATGGCGAAAAAAAGCTTTTCCGCTTCGTGTGCGCCGCCGCACTCTCCGTTCCGTGGCGTGCGCGCGCGCGTGTGTGTGTGTGTCGACGACCCGCTGCGCTCTCTGCTCAATGTTCGAGTCCTTGTTTGCGCTGCGCGTTCTGCTCTGTGGTTAACGGCCCAAACACTCAATCATGTACCGATCACGCACTGGAAAAGCAAAGTCCGCTCAAATAAGGTGAAATTTCTCAGTAGTAACTTAGATTTCTGTTTGCTGAGCTGGTATAGTCATGCTGGCAACAATGGTAAAATGACCTGTTCTGATCACATGCTCTGGTAATAATAGCTTTGGACTATATTTTATTTTGATAATTATTAAAAAAGTGGAAAAAAAAATCTTAAATTGATTATGTTGATTGATTATTGAAAAATAATAATACATTAATATATTTGTTTAATATTATTTTAATATAGGGCTATTTTCTGTTCCTGCACTGTAATCATAGTTATTTATTTATATTTTTCATTATATTTTATTATGTGATATTGGTTTGAGACTGAGAGTATTTTATTTAGTGGAGAACTTTGCAGCAGTATTTTATTTCTTATTCTTTTTTTATTTGATATCTATTTTATTATATTTTATTAAAAAGTGTAAACAAATTGTTAAAAAAAGTTTATAGTAATAAACAACCTGCAGTTTAATGTTTGCATTTCTTTCCCTTACTGTACCGAAAATAAACCGAACCGTGACTTTAAAACCGAGGTACGTACCGAACCGTGATTTTTGTGTACCGTTACACCCCTAGATCTTATGGATTAAAATCACTGAAAATGGCCTGGATATTATAACGACAACAATCTACCAATATAAAGTACACTTCAAGAGGTCATACGTTTGAAAATTAAAAAAAATGTAAATGTTATTTTTGTTTTTTTTTAAGTTTCTTCCGCTCACCAAGGCTGCATTTATTTAATCAGAAATACAGTGATAAAAACTGTTTTCTATTTGTATTTATTTCAAAATATAGTTAATTTATTGTTGTGATGGCAAAGCTGACTTTTCAGAATTTTCCTTCTTTTTTTTACATTTTTTATGGGTTTTAGATATTAAAAAAATAAACAAAAACATCAAGAACGCATTAAATTGATCAAGAGTGACTATTTTTCAAATAAATGCTGTCCTATTGAACTTTCTATTCATCATAAAATCCTGAAAAATTAAATGCATCACAGTTTGTGAACTGTTTTTCAACACTGATAATAATCATAAATGTTTCTTGGTCATCAGATCATCATATTAGAGTGATTTCTGAAGGATCATGTGACACTGAAGACTGGAGTAATGATGCTGAACATTCAGCTTTGATCACAGGAATAAATTACACTTTACTGTATAGAAAACAGCTGATTTACACTGGAATAATATTTCACAGCAGTTTTATACTTTCCAGATAAAATTTTACTTTTGACTTGAGATAATTTTTATTTTTATAGAAAAGAATAATTCTCATTGGTTCCTTTTAGGGTTGAAAATGAACGGATTAACAAAACAGATTAAAGTTTCAATCCTATTAACACGACCTACTGTTCCTGCACTTTAAGTGACGAATACGTAAAAGAAACTATCAATGTGAATTCAAAATTATTATTATTGTTTTTGGGATAAATAACACTCTCTTTTTGTGAATGATTCATAAGCGCACGTTATTCTACAAGACATGTATAATCTTTCATTAAAACAACTCTAAAACAAATGACATGCACAAATATACATATTATAATCTGACCGTATCACAGCCTAAAGCATCAAATTAAACCAGTTTTTAGGAACTGCACAACTGAAATTCTGTACAAAGTGATTCATGCATATAAATGTTTTTTACAATATACAAACGGTTTAAGTCCGGAAACTTGACGCTAATGGATCATTACAGTATATTGACGGATGAATTCAAAATAATAATAAAAAACGCCTTGTGTTAAAGTCGACTAGTGAGAACATCACTAGACCAAAGAAAATGCCAATCAATGAATAATCAGACGTCTTAAAAGTGTGTCCAACCAGATCAATTAATGAACAGACAATTAACTGGCCAATATTAGGCATTTTGAAGTTTTCAGCCTCAACCATTGCTGTAAAAACCCACATCAATCAATCAATACTAGCTAACTAACTAATGTAAACCCACCTCGCCGTGCAACAGAACAGAAGAGTTTCTAACGAGTTTTTAAAGGCAGGTCAAACTCAAAAACACAACGCTAATGGATGTTTCCATGGATCATTACAGTATGTGGACGGATTCATTTAAAATAAAGATGACTAGTGAGAAATGAGAACATCAAATGCCAATGAATAATCAAACGTCTTAAAAGTGCGTCCAACTAGATCAGTTATCGATTAACTGGTCGATTAACTGGTCAATATGTGGCATTTAGAAGTATTCAGCATCAACCATTGCTGTAAAAACCCACATCAATCAATTGCCCAACACTAATATCTAACTAACTAATGGCAGCGCAACAGAACGACCCTTGCTTAACTCGACCCTGAGTTTCTGATGTGTTTTTAAAGGCCGGTCGATCTCATGCTGCTTTATACTGATGCTCATCAAACAAACCTTCATCTGAAACGAGCAAACCAACATCAGAGCATGAAAGCAGAGCACGGTCAGTCGCATTCCCTCGCTAAACGCCCGGAAGTGAACTAGTGGTCAACCACGACCACGGAGTCAGTAGGAAGTTACTGATGATGACTGATAGTTTTTGTGCAAGAAAAGTGCGTTTATACCTGTGAAACGTTCACACACACACACAGAGAAAGAAACACACACCATGAGAAAGACGAACCTGCGGTTTTACAGTGCAGCACGTCAGCTCAGAAACACTGCCATCGGAAGTGAACGTGAGGGCTCTGAAGAGAATCACACACACTGCACTCACAACAAAACACAACATCAGGGCACTAACATCATCTACACAACACAGAGAAATCAAGTAACGACAGCAATACACACACACACACACACCCAGAACAGTGATCCTCATCATCACAGCACAACAAACACTCACTTCCACATTGAACTTACGTGCTCAAACATGCCAAATAAGGCCATCACAATCCCGCTATACAGTGATAAACCAGGAGATAGGGTCCCGTAAACCAGTGTGAGGACCCCAGAGAGTCGGAGAACCCCGTGGAGAACGAGCGAGCCGACCACACAGAGAACAGACGGAAGTGGAAAACACTTTTTAGACGCGAGTCTCTGAGCCGAGACCTTCACAAAACTGAAAAAAAACAAAGAGCTTCCTGAATTCTGCCTCCCGTTTCGCATGCTCACAGACGCGGTTGCACCACACACTCACATGCAGAAACACAGATCACAGACACTAACCCTGCATTCATGTGTGTTTCTGCATTGTGGCATTATTAATTACTAAATTATCATTATTGCAATGGGGGAAAAAAAACATTGTTTTTATGCGTAATGTGAAAAATATTATCTATTATTTGAATTGTAAAGCATTCAAATGTCATGCATCATTATTACAGCAATCTTTATAAGTAATTAAGACATAAAAAAGTCAATTTTACTTATATATTATATATTATACTATATATACACAATAATAAAAATACTAATGAGCATTATTGAGAAACAAACTCAAAAGTAAAACATTTACAAGCATTAATAAGAATGATATTTTTGAATTCATGCGAGTCTTTAAATCATTATTACAGCGATCTAAAAGTAATAAAAGTAAATTGTACATATGTATATATTTTATTTAGGCTATATAGCCTATATAAAATAATAAAAAAATGCATTACTATATGAGCATTATTGATAAACAAACTCCAAAGTAAAACATGTACGTGCATTAATAAGAATGAGATTTTTTCAACTTGAGAACTTAATTGCTTAATTGCCGTGGAAATAATGTCTGCCGAGACTTCTCAGAAATGGGAATCTAAAGCCACAATTTCTCAAGGATATGAATCACAGACTGACTTTCTGGAAAGCCACTAAAACTCGTTTCTTGTGGGATACAGCTGCAGAAGTGCTCTCGCATGGCATTGTGGGTCAGCAGCTTCTGGTTAGAGGAACCCACACAGATTGATGAGGAGAGAAGTGCTGCCATCTAGTGCTGGCGTGCAGAAACACTCCTGAACAAGGCAACACTGAACATGTTTTACACTCCAAAACTGAGGATCAATCAGACCTGTGATCAAAAACAGGTAAAGCTGATCAAATCCAATATTTGGGTAGGGGTGTGTGATACTGACAAAAAGTTATATCTCAATATTTTCTGGGATTTTGCCGATAACGATGATCAGACAATATTTTGCTGAGTGTGTTATTGGCATGTTTAGGCAGTGACAGAAATTAAATTTAAAGCTTTGGTATAATGCCCTTTTTCACAAGATGTAAAATAAGTGTGTGTGTGTGTGAGGTTTTAGCTCAAACTTCCCCACAGATATTTTTATATCGCATGTTAAATTTGACACTTTTTGAGGGTGAGAAAAAAAAAACGCACCGTTTTGTGTCTGTTCCTTTAAATGCAAATGAGCTGCTGCTCCCGGCACAGGGGGCGGAGCTACAACAGCGTGCACTCACACAGACACGCATTTCAAAACATTTCAAAAACTTTTAGCCTTTTAAGTTCAAACCGGAGTCAGACAATGATGGAGAGACTCAAGAAGTGACAACATGTAGACAACATTTCTGAATGGTTAGTTGATGAACTTACGTAGCTTATGTGGAGTTATCTTCTAGCCATTGATTAGCATATTCTGTCATGATAATCTATAAATCGCGATCCAGGGGGCGGGGTTCTGTAAATTTTAGTTTGTACATTTGTTACTGAGAAAAAAACATTTAAATATGTAATTTTGGTGATCAAAGATGAGTTTTAGGGGATATAATTATTAACTACAGGGGGACTTTAAGTTACAAAAAAAGTGGCATGGTTTCCAAGTTATACATTATACTAGATATATAAACAATGGGTGCAGTTTCTGTGAAGACCACAGGGTGGCGCTCTCACCATCACAATACAAGAGTGTGTGATGATGTTGGTCTGAATCACAATAACCGAACACACTCCCACTGCCTGGAAGAACACGTCATTTCCCAGCGCTGACTCATTTCCACTGGTCCGTTTGACCCTTGTGATGGTCTACGGGTCACATGACTCAATGACCTCCAGTCACAGGAAACACAAACACTAGATTGTGCAAATGCATTGAGTAAAAGCATTCAGTGTCATGAGTGTTCACTATGATACTACTCTCACTGTTCCGGCAGAATCTGGGAAATGTGCATTGCAGTATAAACACACTGTGTGAGGTGCTGTATCCCACAATGCACTGCACTCAATGAATAAACTGCAATTTGACACACTGCTCACACTATTTAAACTACAAAACGGCTTAGAATAGTGTGTAATATGTGAATAGGGACGCGCCTCAGGTCATTCACTTTTTTTAATGTAATTTTTTTATTCATGTATTTGATCGTGGCGCTACAGCGATCAGAAGTGCAAAATGGCTCATAAACAGTTTGTCCCAGACTCAAGTGTCTTATATCATTGGAAAGCAAAACTCAAGACGTACTTAACGTATATCTCCGATTTCATTTCCGGTATGCACATTTTTCCGCCATTTCGAATTTTGTCAAAAACCTGCTTCTGCGAACTAGTCGTAGGTTTTTCGCCCGATCGGAACCAAACCAGTCTAGTACAAATCTCTGGACTCTCTAGATCAATAATTATCAAAAAGAAAAAGTTTAACTTCACCCTTTGGATAGCTATAACAGGGTAATTTAGAAAATGGGCGTGGCAAAACATACTCAAAAGCCTATAACTCCTAAACGAAAACTCAAGACGTTATGAACATAAGTGGGCACATACGACATATGTGATCCTGGACCACAAAACCAGTCACATGGGGCAATTTTTTGAAATTGAGATTTTTGCATAATCTGAAAGCTGAATATATAAGCTTTCCATTAATGTACGGTTTGTTAGGATAGGACAATATTTGGCAGAGATCCAACTAT
Source organism: Squalius cephalus (assembly GCF_949319135.1). Classification (NCBI taxonomy): domain Eukaryota; kingdom Metazoa; phylum Chordata; class Actinopteri; order Cypriniformes; family Leuciscidae; genus Squalius; species Squalius cephalus. Next base: position 1,228,426 of record NC_137132.1, read on the forward strand.
TTGAAAATCTGGAATCTGAGGGCATTGAGAAAATCTCCTTAAAGTTGTCAATTTATGTTGGCGATTGTGCTGCATTTACTAACATAAATGTTTTATTTATTTTACGGTAGGAAAATATCTTCATGGAACATAATCTTTACCTAATATCCTAATGATTTTTGGCATAAAAGAAAAATCGATAATTTTGACCCATACGATGCATTGTTGGCTACTGCCACAAATATACAAGCGTGCAAACTTTTATGGATATCGGACCATAGGTGGCGCTATAACTGTTAAAAAGCTTTAAAACCCATCGCTCTGTCTCTATAGTGAGCAGTACACATACTAAAGCAGTTCGCTACACCAAACAAAGTGTGTGTTGTACCTGAAAACGGGAGGGCTTCCGGTCGACATGCTTCTGGGATTTGTAGTCCTGGAGCACACGGACACACGAGGAGGAGGAACGGGGGGGGGTCTGTACGGCACCGGCACCGGCACCGGCTCGTCTTTAGGCTCTTTAGAGACGCCCACGGCGTAGCTCTTCGGAGGAAGAGGAGGAGCACCTGCTTCTCCCTGAGAGGAAGATGAACACTGCTCATACAGGTGGAAGCGCTCCGAAGACGAGGAAGAAGAAGAAGAAGAGGATGTAGGAGACTGAGGGGAGTGTTTGCTCTCGCTCTTCTGGAGTTGCTGCGCCGGCCCTTTAAGAGGAAGGTGTTGTGGGCGTGGCCTCGGAGTTGGGATGGGCGTGGCTCGATCAGGTGTTTCCGTGGTTACGGAGCCAGGAGTGAAGGGAACGGGAGGTCGATTAGGCATGAGACGAGGCGGGACGGGAGGCAAACGCTTGTTTTCCGTTGCGAATTTCGTTCTTTCTCTGGCGACGGGTCTGTCGTCCTCTCGCTCCTCGTCGTCCTCCATCTCGGTGTCCGATGGGAAGATTTTGCGGAGACTCCCGAGGATCCGCTTTCTGTGGCCGGGAAGAGCCACGCCCATTCGCTGAAGCTTCGCAGAGGATAAATCCTGGCATTCCCACAGCGTTCCCAGCCCGGACTCCTGGAAGGCGGAGATGTACTGGTCGAGCCGGAGGTGGTTCAGCCACTCCGACACAAGCTGGGATCCTTCCAGCGGGACCGAGGACATGACGGGAACGCCCACAAACCCTCTGGGATGAGGCAGAACTACACGCTTAGGGAGTCATCGGGACTGGGGAAAGAGGGAGAAAGAGATTAATAATCAATACAGGGTTCGTACAGATACTGTTAAATGAAATTCAAGGAGTTTTCAAGCACTACTTTTTTGGTTTTGAAGGATTACAATCAACAATCAAACAATATCTTTAAAATTCTAAAAAAGGTAAATAGACAAATAAAAAAAATAGTACACAAAGTTCAGCACATGCAATGGATGTGGTAACTTTAGCCATATTGAACAACTTTGCCTCAAGAACCACTGCTGTCAATCAAATTGTTCATTAAATATTCACAATTATATAAAAAACCTACTTCTGCGAACTAGTCGTAGGTTTTTCGCCCGATCGGAAACAAACCAGTGCAGTACAAATCTCTGGACTCTCTAGATCAATAATTATCCAAAAAAAAAAAAGTTTACCTTCACCCTTTGGATAGCTATAACAGGGTCATTTAGAAAATGGGCGTGGCAAAACATATAACGCCTATAACTCCTAAACGAAAACTCAAAACTTTACGAAAATAAAGTCATAAAGTCTCATATCTTAGAGTCATTAACCTTTAAGATGTATGGCTTTGATTTTCTTGCAGTTTTAGAGTAAAACGTGATTTTGAAAATATATATTTTTCATATAAAAATTGAAAATACAATTTTTGTGCATTTTTCATAACAATACACGTAAAGTTTAAGTTCACTTTTTTAAAACTTTTTTCACTTCAGCAATAATCTGCCTAATGTCGTCTCTGAAAAGAGATCTTCAGTCTGTCGCTCTAAAGCGTTCAAGATTTACCAGTTTAAGCTGGAAATGTTATTTTCAGGTCTATGCTCAAAAAGTGAATAAATGGGTCATAAATAGGCTACAGCGTAAATATAATTTAGTACCATAAAATCCCCTAAAAATACAACATATTAAATAAAAAACATTATCAAACTAAAATATAGTACATTAATTGAATGGACAAAAACAAAACAAAAAAAAGGTAATTTTTTACCTACAGGCGAAGAGCACCAGAGGGTTAAAAGGATACTATGACAAAGATATTACTTTCCTTATTAAAACTTGAACTTTGAATATATGATTGACCTGAAGAATGAAATCTGTGTCATATACTTGAATAATGATATGAGCAATATCACGCTCATAGCATGCGAAATGGCTCTATTTCAAAGGGTCAAATTCAAGTTCAAGAACCCTGTCAATAATATCATCGCTAATGATAAACTACAGATTTCTTTTCCACTTTTCACAATGTTGTTTCACTGCAGCTTTCCACAGAACGTCACCGGCCTAAACTTCATAAAACACCTGTGTGTGTGTGTGTGTGTAGCACGAGTGCGTCTGCATCTCTCAGTGAAACTGAGCCTGCATGCTTGACATTTACTGCCATGTTCTTCCTCATATTTTCATTACATGTGGTGGGAAATGACACACAGAGTTCCTGCACGAGAAACAGAACCTCAGGCGTCCCAGAAAC
>NC_137132.1:1238570-1301070 GCF_949319135.1 Squalius cephalus
AGCGCTAGCAAACACACACACTGCCAAAATACGCCAGCTTTAACGTCTGGAGAACACATCATATCAATATACAGACATAAAAGTTCAAAGATAGCAAATAATAGCAATAATAAATAACAGAAATGTCTATTCACTGTCGATAAAGTTGTTTTGGAACTGATACAAGAACTGCAACTTGATTATATCCTCATATAAACCAGTTTTAATGCTTGATAGTGATGTCTAGAGAACAAATCACATCAATATATGTGGAAAAAGTTCGAAGACAGCAAATAAAATAACTGAAATGACACTTACACAATAATAAATAGGCCTACCATAAAATGCTTATTAACTATTGATAAAATATTTGGAATTGGTTTTGGAACTGATACAAGAACTACAACTTCTGTTAGTCAACAGATTTGGTTATTATTAAGTTATTCATCTGATTATATCCTAATATCAATTAATGCTTGATAGTGAATGATATCATACCAATATACAGGAAAAAAAACAGCAAATAAAATGACTGAAATGACACTTACACAATAATAAATAACAGAACATGTTTATTAACTATCGATAATGTTTTTGTAACTGATACAAGAACTACAACTTTTCTTAATCAACAGATACAGTTATTATTAATCAAAGTTATTAATCTGATTATATCCTAATATCAGCTGATATGTTTTATCACCATCAGTCTCTCGTCATGTTCTGCTTTACTAAAGGTGTGTGATAAAAGCTGAATTGCTCATAACTGCTCATAACTGCTCATAACTGCTCATAACTGTTTATAACTGTTTATAACTGCTCATAACTGCTCATAACTGTTTATAACTGCTCATAACTGCTCATAACTGTTTATAACTGCTCATAACCAACACGGAACTGCAAGTGTTGAACATTCGCTGAGAAACACAGAAGAACATCAAGCGAGACTCAGTGTTCACAACAAACATCAAGCTGATTAACATTCCAGACACAGCACTGGACCTGCTAACCCCTCCACACACACACACACACACACACACACACACACACACACTGTTAAACGCCTCTGTGTGGGTGTGTGTGTCGCACAGATCTCCATTCTGTGTGTTAAAGGAACTGAAATCCTCCGCATGAAGAACTTCACAGTTAGTATTAGTGCTGTATCTCTTTAAGAACTCTATTAGTTTCCCCACAACGACTGTGAAATCTTGTGGTTTCAGACCACATCTCACACACACACACACACTCACACACACACACACACACACACACACTCATACCTGCTTGTGCTGTCTCAATCACACACGCTCCAGTGTTTCCTTCAAGCTCGACAAGTGCATCTAAACACACACTCACACATTATAAACACAGAAAAAGATAGATAGATAGATAGATAGATAGATAGATAGATAGATAGATAGATAGATAGATAGATAAAGTTAGTCCCGTGATCTTCGCCTGTTGATGTTATATTAAATATAACGGATATTCACGGGTTTACTCCCTGACTGAGAGACTGGAGAATCACATGCTGAGATTTCCTCGAGTTGTGCTGATAAAATCATCTGTGTTTCAGTAAATTCAGTTTATTGACTGAACGCAAAACGCGCGCAGAAGTTGAACAAACTTGAGTAACGCTGATAAACTCAGGTAAACACAAACAAACACACACACACACACACACTTACAGAATCACTCTCGCAGAACTTGAGCCTGTTTTGTCGCTCTGGATGTTGTTGTAGTTTTTCTCCGGACGGCTGTAAGTTACACTAGTCCGTGTGTGTTTCTCCACTGAAACAGAGAAAAAATCTGCAAGAAACTTCTTCCGTAGGCGGCGCGTCACATGAGCGCGTGTGAAACTCCGCAAGACGCGACGCGACGCGACAGTGACACTCGCGTCAAATACCGCTAACTGCGGTTGCTATGCGACACAACGGTCAAATTCTTCAGGGGCGCGCGGCACACAAACACCACTGAGCCGCATTCACACCTCACCTCGGTTTCGTCTTGTTTTTGGCACATTTGTATGATCGCTAGAACTCTAATAATTTAAATATATAACCTATAAGTGCTGTTATCTGGCATACGAATGGAAATTTTCTTTTGGGTTTATTTATAAATATTATAATTTTCAAATCCTCTTCGAGTTCTTGTGCTCGACACGTGATTGGTCCATCCTGATCATCGCTGAGAAAAGTAACACATATGGTATGGTATAAGCGTTTCACGTAAATACATCAAATTAATTAAATTAAACAATCAACAATATATAATATTTATTTATTCATTTATTTTTGAAAATCTCAGTATAATTAAACAGGACTTTCTGTGTTTTAAGCTTGTATTTCAGTGGTCTTTCAGTAAAGTATTTTGCCAGCATGCTTCACTGGTCATGCTCTTTAGAAGTGTTTGATTTGTGATATGGCTGATATATGCTGTTGTTTATGGACTCTGCAGTTTTATTTTGTAGTTTTATAGTGTTGATAACCGCTGCATGTACAAGCTTTGGCCGGTAGGTGGCGCTACAGGTCTATGAGTGAATATTAGACTGTGTTGGGATGGAATACATGCATACTAGCATTCTGCAGCATATACACACACCTTCTGTTCCATTATAACATGCAGTATGCCATTTCAGACAATAGTTATTGCCCTTATACAATGCATGTTTGTTTATTCTCAGAAATAAGACTTTTTGTGTGCAAATGTGTGTGAAATTAGTCTGATTATATAATGTGTCAGTTGTAGGAAAAACACTGCATTTTCATCTGTTTGTTCATATGGATGCTGCTTCATAAAGACATATTAAGTATGATTTTCATCATCATCAGTAGAGAGAGAGAGAGTGTGTGTGTGTGTGTGTGTGTGTGTGTGTGTGTGTGTGTGTGTGTGTGTGTGTGTGTGTAAGGGACTTTATAATCATTGAACTTGAAAAAGACAATAATAATTCCAAAAAGTGATTAATAATTTGCTCTTTTGAAGGCTGTAGTCTCAGAATAAGAAGACTGATAGACTCTGTCAGTGTTTATGACTGTTATGACACTTTGGGCCTGAGGAGGGAAAATATGATTTCTACCAGAAAGACTCGGGAGAATTCTACAGGCAAGAGAATGTATGAATATGATTTATTTAACAGTTTGAATGCTAAATGAAATGTGAAAGTTCTTTGGCATAGTCCCCGTCCGTAATCCAAATCCAGAGGGTATAAGTTACTTGCCGTTCCTGCCTGAAGATGAAGATGAAGATGAAGACTCCCGATGGATGGACAGGAGGATGGGGGTGAACCCCAGCGTCAGTTTCTGCAAACATAGTAATGGGTGTTAACCAGGCTTAAACACTCCATGTCGAGTGTTGATTGGCCAGATCTGTGGTTAATGAATGACATGATTAATGAATGATGTTATAATGAGTCTTCCCGGTAGAGCTTGCGCTAGAGCTCACATTTCTTCACAGTTTAGCTGTAACTGTTTCAAATGACCCAACAGACTTGTGTGTGTCACATGACTCTTTCTTGTGGTTTTACTGTACTGTCCACTTGGTGTTACAACAGCTCTCTAAAACAACAGGAAGTGATACACACACACACAAACACACACACACACACACAAAGGGACACTAAAGCTGACGAAACACACATTTATAAAGGAATAATAAACAGTCCATCAGCGCTCTCTAGCCCATGGTCCATTAGCTGGGTCAGTAGTGTTTGGTCTGGGTTGGAGCTGGATTTTTTGGTCGTTTCTGCGGATCCATGCAAACTTGTTTTACAGATGTAGAAACTTGACTTTCAAATGAAATATTGGTATCGAAGAGCACACCCAGGTTCCTTACCGGCGATGAAGACTTGACAGAACAGCCATCAAATATTAGACCGTATTCTGTTTTGTTTTTTTTATATATATATTTTTTATATCAGCCTTGCATTCCGTTAATTTTGTAAATTTGTAAGTTTCGTCGGGGCACAAAGCAATATAGAGCAGAGTATCATCAGCATAACAGTAAAACTAATCCCATGCTTCCTAATGATATCTCCCGTACAGAGTGAACAGGAACGGTCCTAGTACTGAGCCTTGTGGTACTCCATACTGAACTTCTGATGGAAATGACATCTCATTATTTACTGCTACAAGGGCGGGCACAGCTGTCCTTACTCAAGCGTTTGAAAGCATTATATTTACATTTAGTCATTTAGCAGACGCCTTTATCCAAAGCAACTTACAAATGAGGACTAAATTAAGCGAGTCATCGTGAAGAGGCAAAAAACAATGCAGGAAGTGCTCAAAATATAAAGTTCAGGCTTTGCTCAGAGTAGCATAAGCCAGACAAGGAAGGATTAAAGGAAAAAAAAAAAATATATATATATATACAGTATATATATATATATTATATATTTGTGTATTATATTTTGTTATATTTATGTAGTGTACGCGCTGTGCGGAAGCGTTCAGCACTCGTGTTCAGCCTCCTCGTGTGAAGACCGACTCGGGTAAAGGCCTGTGACTCTACCTGTGCGACTCCACCGAGCAAGGACACCTGTAAGGCACTTCATTATCTTCTTCTCCCCTTTCCTTTCACACATTTTTCTTTTGAGCTTTCAGCACATTCCTGTTGTCTCTCAACAACGCTCTATCGTCACACAACGAAGGCAGCGCAATACTGCTAATCTGCGTCCCATTCATCTCTCTCTTTCTGTGGGTCTATGGAATTGTCAGTCAGGAGTCAATAAAACTGACTTCATTCCAGCCTTTGCAACTTAATCTACTCTTAATATCTTGGGCTTGACTGAGACCTGGATTCGTCCAGAAGACTCAACAACTCCTTCTGCTCTCTCTCTAACACTTTCTCTTTCTCTCACTCCCCTCGCCAGTCTGGGAGGGGTGGGGGTACAGGGCTTCTCATTTCTAACAATTGGAAATACTCAACTCACTCTTACAACTCGTTTGAATATCATGCTATTACACTTACAACTCCCATTAAGATCCATATTGTAGTCATTTATCGCCCCCCAGGTCAACTGGGAAGCAGAGGAGGAACTGGCTCCTCCACTCACACACATCATCAACTCATCCCTCCATACTGGCATTTTCCCTACAGCATTCAAGCATCCTCCAGGAATGGAAGAGAGTGAAGGGGCGTCGTCTATCTTTTTTTACAGTCTATGGTCCATTTTATATGCCAGTTGGCGGGAAACACAGCGTATTGAAGCCTTGGAAATGAGCAAACAAACTGGGTCAGAGATTGCAGATTCCACACAACCTAAAATGCCTCGGTATACATCTAAAACTCTCTATGAACGAAGGCATATTAAAACACGGATAAATCAACTCAACAACTTACAGTGTGTAAGACTCCTCGGCTTTCGTTGTCAATTGTGCAAGTTCCTGTTGCGTGTCCTCAAACTGGAAACCCGTGTGAGCGTCGAGTCTGTGGAGGCAGGGAAACAACGATCTCAGATATTTAGAATTGCCTATTTCAACCACTAGCTGTCAGTCTTACACACTGCACCTTTAAAGAGAGTGAAAGAGAGTGTTTGTGTGTGAGAGAGAATGATGTTTTTCTTTTAATAACCTAATTTACTTGTTATTTTGTGGTTTAAAAGTGTTAATAAATGTTAATATTATAGCATTTTGTTCAATGTTAATGCATGTTTATATTAAAGTTTATTTGTTAATTTTATAATAAAAACTCGGTAACACTTTAGATTACAGCCCGGAAAGTACTGTGTAATTAAGACGAATTTACAGTGTAACTTTTGGTAATTATAGTGTACCTATAAAGTACTTACATGTAATTATAAGGGAACAATATGTAATGTTTTGGGAATAAAGGGGTAACAACCAGGAGAATTAAAACATGATTTACACTGTAAGTATATTAGAACTAAGGGAAACTTATTCTACTATTATGATGCAACAATCTTACATTGGGAGCAATTTAGCGAAAACATGCACTGCGTACCTTTTTGTAATAATAGTGTATCAATACATACTGTATAGTCTTTAAAAATTACAGGGTACATGTATGTGCATTTACACAGTAATATATTTATTTTTGATAGCAAAATTGCAGATGTTTTAGTTTATGCTTATGTTGCCCCCTCAGACAATTACAACGACAACCTTTTCTTTTCTGTAGATTTATTCGCCCGGTTGTTTTTCTCTTTTGTTTTCTGCGACAGATTTTGGGGCTGAAAGTTTTAACATGAAAAACAACATGCATTAACTGCACTTATTCTCTCCCTTTTACTCACTAGTCTTTTCTTCTCACAGCACCCCCAACAGTATACATATTTTCTGAGGCTTTCTATATTTATCCCCTTTACATTATATTAGTGCAAATTATCTACAATATACAAAGACATGAAACAAATTAAATAATTATTTAAGGTCATTACACCCTCCCCCACTAAAAGAAAAATGTGTCAAAACATTACTATCGCTGGGTAAATATTTAAAATGTAAGTTCCAATAACAGTGTAATGTACAGCTTAACAAATCAATCAAAATATTTTACTTCCATACAACTGTGACATAATTAGAATCATCTACACTTTTAGATTTGATGCATGTTGAGAGGAGTCTTGTCTTGAGGCTCGCTGATGGGCCCCCCAGAACATGTAATGACAAGTGGACACAACCACATACACCTCCACAAAGTATTTACACATTTTAAATGTCACTTCAGTAATGAATTAATCTCTTAGTGTTTCATCCAGCCTTTCAAATATACCTTAAGCTGATCAAACTATAATTCTGCTGTATAGCATTATTACAACTTACAATACCCTTAACTGTTTATAACTCACTTAACAAAAATATTACTTTGAAGGTTACTATTTCAACTCTCACTAGTCTTACTTAGTATGAAGGATACAGATTCAGGTGATCTATGCTCAGCTGGGGTTGTGCACAGCAGGTTATCACGTCAGTATTTCCACCACAAACACTCCAGTTCACTGGTCGAAGCGTGGGCTCACCCAGGGTGTCATACGTGTATAGATTCCTAGGTCACCTTGGTCTGGCAGAAGTTCTCCTGATAGGTTCTGATGCTAAGTCACTATCTTCATGATCGGCTTCTCCAACGGATCCTTCCTCCATCTCCCGCTCCCTTTGAAGATCTCCCAGCACTTCTTCATCGGACTTCTCTGAGTCAGGTAGGTTTACAGAATGGTCAACGATTTCTTCAATGTCAGGTTCCTTTTCAGGTTCCCTGTTTCTCTCCTCTCTTCCAGGGTGAAATTCTGCTGCACATGGATCCAGATCTGTTCCTGCTCTCTGCATTGGACCTCCTCATCGCTGGAACTGTCGATGCTTTCATGGGGAGTATTTCGTCGTGGTTGTGCTTCCTGTTTTGACCTGTTCCTCTGACATCCTTTTCTTTCCAGATGAACATCGGCTGTCCTCTGCTTATCAACCAGGTAAGGACAAGGTAATAGAAGATTCCGGTGCAGCACTCTTTCTTTTCCAGACACATCCAATGGTTCAACTAAATACACTGGGCCATCTCCTCCTCTCCTTTTTTTCACCACATACGTTTGCTTTTCCCAGAACGCTCACAGTTGTCCTGGGCCGCCTCTTTCTGACAGGTTCCTCACCAACACATGTTCACCTGGCTCCAGGACAGAACTCCATGCCCTCCGCATAGACCTTTTCCACGTTTCAGCGTAGTCGACGTGAGACTGAGTGTCCTTTACTTGCTTTGTGGGGAGCAGCAGATCATTTGGAAGAACTGGCTCTCGATCAAAAAGGAGAAAGAATGGGGAAAATCCTGTTGACTCGTGCACCGTAGAACTATAGGTGTGGACAACTTTGTTAAGGTGTTCTGCCCAATTCGACTTCTCTGTCTCCTCTAGGGTCCTCAACATCCCCAACAGTGCCCTATTCTGCTGGGTTAGCTTGGGGATGGTATAGTGAGGTGTATGTGAATGCCTAATCCCACAGTAACTCTGCAGCTTTTGGAGCAGGCTGTTCTCGAACTTCCTCCCCTGGTCATGGTGAATCTTTGCAAGAAAACCATAGCGCATGATGAAATCTTCAACGATCTTTCGGGCTGCTGTCTTTCCAGACTTGTTTCTGGTGGCGTATTATGGAAGCATATTGGTAGCAATATTCAATTTGAAATGTAATATGCAAAATGACAATGCAATATGTAAAATGACAATGCATTTCTGTATTTAAATTTACATTTTCCATTAAATTTGTGCAATGTTTGGTGCAAAATGAAAATTCAATTATATAATTTACATTTGCCATTTTATACACTAGTTTTAATATGTAAATTGAATACATATTTTAACGCTTCATAAGTTGCAAAATGAAAATGAAAATGTATTACAGAAATGATTAGATATGTTTAAGGCGAGACACGACAGGTGAATAGGGTAAAATTTTTAACTAGCCGATATCACCATGAAACTTTCCCAGTTGATTACCTACATTAAGATGAGAAAAAATGTATCACAAGTTTTCTGTAATTTAATGTTTAAATATGCAAATTAGGCAATATCTAATTAAATATGCGCTAATTTGCATATATTTTAAAAAACGAAATCTGAGTATTTGGATAAAGCCATTTTATTCTGGAAAATAATTTTTTCATTGTGTTCACATATTAGATTGGAAAAAATTACAGAGGGATTTATGGATATCTACTTCTGTTATCCTGTAAATCAGAATATAGTGTCAATAGCCTTAAAAAAATGATTTTCGCCATGTTTTTTGGAAAAAAATGTTATATAAATCAGGCTAGGAATAATATATTTACAAATCCCTCTGTAAATGTCTTCATAATGTAACTAGGTACAAGACTGGAGAGTTTGGTGTGTATAGGTGCGACTGAAGTGGAGATTTCAGACTTGGAGAATGAGAGAAAAGTCATTTTGAGAAAACGGGCTTTAAAGATTTATCATCAGCCAATGAGATTGCACATTCAGCCCTTTTACTTTCACGATTGGTTGCTGATAAAAAGGAAATTACCATATTTGGATCCGACAGCATTGTACAGGAGAGAGAGAGCTTTCTAACAGTGTGCTTGATGACAGGGAGCAGACAGAGATCGCGTATCGGCGGGAGGATTTACAACGCCAACTTTTGTTGAATTTATGATAAATCTACAGACGCAAACAGATAAAGTGTAATAAAATAAAGACCTAAATGTGTATTTCAGACTTTTTTTCACCACAAGTCTGAAAGAAGACATGTTATTGAAGACAAATATCCAAAAATCTCAAATTTGACCAGTAAAAAAAAAACAATGTTTTTGCCTGCCGTGTCTCGCCTTAACATGTTCAAGCAAAAACTGTAGCAAAATTATAATATAAATGTTATTTTTCTTAATTGCATTTACACTCACAGTTAAGACACTTGTGACTGCATTTTCATTAAGTGTCCAGCAATGACTGTAGCAAAATTAAATGTGCAAATTGAAAATGCATTCTGAGCCGATCACGTCCCCTCCTAGTCCTTGTCCTCTGCATCCTAACAGAGGAAGATTTAATGATCTTCTTCAAATCTTTAAGAATCATGTGTAATAGAAAAAGGCCTAAAACTATGTAATCTTCTGAAGGTGTTTCTGGATGATAATATTTTATTTGTGTATTTAATTAATTTTTTGTTCTTTACGTTTCTTTAGGTTTATGTTTTTTATTTAATCTGTTTGCTGCTATTTGGACTTCTTGGAATTGTATTAATATTTGTCTTTTTGAGGTTTGTTTGGTATTTTGTGTTTCTTCAAGCATTAAAAAGCATCTTACTCCAGGGGATCTCACTCAATCTTATCCTGTTGTAGTGAGGTCGTGTGACATTCTCAACACGTCACTATTATTTAATGCATGGCCAATGAGCTATCGCCCATTGGAGTATATAAACTTGTTGTTTATGCCTCCTGGAGTGCGTCATGGCCGAAAGCCCACCCCTTTTGCATTGTTACTACGGGCTACGGAGTGTGACCTTGTGTTACTGAGAGTCTGTGTGTGTGTGGGGTGCTGCTTACTCCCAGTACGGTGTGTCTTCAGGGCTTCTATCGGTGTGGCATCGCAGTTTAACGTAGCCCTAACGTATTTCTTTGGTATATGTCGTCGAAGTATTGCTTCATCGTATCCTCGGGTCCTTTTTGGACGTTAAGGCGGGCTGAGTGAGAGCAGCCACATTAAACCGCTCTCCTCTCTCTAGGTTTTGTAGTTAGTATTTGATTCTGACTGTCTGGGTCAGACTGAAACCTAATCCTTCAGGTGTATTACAGTTAGCTTGGTGTTTGGTGTGAGCTTCTGCATTTGTGACAGTGTATTTGTTTATTTTCTTTAATGTGTTTTACAGTATTCATACTTTGTTCATTTTGAGTATATTGTAGATTGTTTTTTTTTGTTTGTTTTTTTGCATATTGGTTACATTTAATTCAGTAAATTGACTTTGAATGTGTTTTCTTTATTTTCTTTTGCTTATTCAAATTTGTTTTATTTATTGATTATCTGACTCTTCTTTCTTATTGTTCTTTAGGAGCTGAGGGCTTCCTGGAGCGGGCTGGTTGTCTGCTGCATTACTGGCTTTGTTTCACCAAGGGTGTCATTATTGCCGTGTCCTTACTGCGGTGTCATTATTGCCGTGTCACTACTTTTGTGTCATTTGCAGTGAATTTGGTGGGTATGATTCAGATTGGCGTGCTTTCTGTTGTAGATCTGCTGTCACACTCGCCTGCTCCCTATAGGAGGCCTCAGCCCCTGTGAAGATTTGTGATTTATTTTTATATATTTTTTTGGTTTTGTTCTATTCGACCAATGACACTTATTTATTGTTGGTTTTAAAAAATTGTTGGCCAATTTTCTTAACTTTTTATTTTCTCTCTCCAGTCAGAGTAGGTCATGTGCCGAATCCAGAAAAACCTGTTAGACTACATACTCTTTTCCGAACACAAAGTTCAGTTCAACTGAAGGTGTTTTTCAGGCTGTGCCGTGAAGGAGAAAACATGATATATTAACGAAGAACAAACGTCAAAATAGTAAGTACTGTCATGAATATTTTAGTGCACTGGGACACATGGATCATATTTGCTTTCAAGGTGAAGTGAATGAGTGAAATTATATATGACTTGGCTTATAGATTATTACATTATATATTTAACAGTTAACACAGACTTAACATCATTCTCAGAGAGTGTCTATCATTTGTTAACTGCCTGTTTTGAGAAAACAAAAACATCTGCGATAAAATATGAATAAAAAATAATAATGGACATACATTTAGTAATACAGACATTATAAATCCATTTACACGTGACTGTGTGAGTGTAATGCAGTGGATCTAAAAAACTGAATAAACAAAATAAAAATAAATGATAGAAAAATATGGAAAAAAAGCAACAACAACAACAAAAAAAGCTTTTTAACAAAAAACTTTAGCTTCTGATCAAACGTTCTTCCAGTGTCGTCATCTACTCCATGATGTCATTACACAGGAAAGCATCTTCAAGTGCTTCAGGAAAGTTTAACTGGTTTAAAGGGTTAGTTCAGCCAAAACTGACATTTCTGTCGTTAATCATTCATCCACATATCGTTCCAAACCCGTAAGACACAAATTAATATCTTTTTAAAGGCATTAAAGGGGGGGTGAAATGCTATTTCATGCATACTGAGTTTTTTACACTGGTAAAGAGTTGGATTCCCATGCTAAACATGGACAAAGTTTCAAAAACTAAGTTGTACGTTTGAAGGAGTATTTTTGTTCCAAAAATACTCCTTCCAGTTTGTCACAAGTTTTGGAAAGTTTTTTTCGAGTATGGCTCTGTCTTACGTAAGATAGGGCGGAATTTCCTTATATGGGTCCTAAGGGCACTTCTCCGGTAAGATCGCGGCCGCGCGCGCACTCGCAGACCAGAGCAAGAGAGTGAAAGCAGTTCGCCATCAAAGCGCCCTGTCCGGCTTTTGGGAAGTCAATGTCACCAAAGAAGTGTGTTTTTGGTTGCCAGGGCAAGACAACCCTGCACAGATTCCCAAAGAACCCAGCGCTAAGGGACCCGTGGATTAGAGCTTAGATTCTCTGCGGGCCGGGTCGGGCTGATATTTCCCGCCACTGTATTCGGGCCGGGTCGGGTCGGGCCCTTGATAGGCTAAAGCACGTTACGTGTCATGCGCAGCGTCTCGTCCACTCTCACTCGCAGTCTCGCACCACACCTGCTGTGCGTGCTGTAGGCTACTATTCTGCTGCTTAAGTGCAACATGGAGCTTGAAGAAGCAAAGAAAAAAAATTTAAACAGAAGAAATAACTTTGAGCAAGTTTGGAGGAGAATCGGAGGTATGGAAACATTTTAAACTAGTCGTGCGGAGTGACAATATGTGTTGGCTTTGTCTCGTGCATTAAATGCGGCACGCTGCTCGCTGACAGCAAAAAAAACGGGGACTTCGACGATGAACAGACACATGAAGCAGTCTTGCCATGACAGAAATTATGATAGTAGTCAGCCTCAGGCCTCAATGTCCTCTTTTGTTACTTTTCCGATCCATTCAATTATTTCTGAATAAACAATGCAGTTTACATGCTTCTTCCTTGTCGCATTATTCATAAGATAATTAATAAATGCACGCACATGAACTTGATAAATGTTACAGATATGTTTACTATGCACAAACAAATGCCTTTCCTTTACATGTGCAAAATTCAGAATTAAATGAATGTGCTGCAATTTGTACAAAAAGAGTGTCTGTAGTAACCTACGTGTTTTAGCTATTAAATAAGCACATTTAGTTTCAAGTTTGTTAAGTTTCGTTTTGAAGAAAGCTTTTCTTTAAAGTGAATTTCGTTAAATTGTATCTTAATTTTAATACATTCCAATTGCCTGGATTTAATACATAAAAAGCAATAGGCCTATAGCAGACAATATAGGCTAATCATGACATGCAATCGCCGGCGCGTCACGGTCACTTAGCCTACAGTACACCATTTGAAACTCGTAACACACGCTGTCACCGAATTTACAAATCTTGCTTGTTGCTCACACACATATTATGTTGAAATAACAATATGTTGTAGTAACATTATTAATCTTTAAGAATATTTGATTGAATGCTGAATGTTGTGTGTTTGTTCAATTTAATAAAATTAAAACTTTAATTGTGATAATTAAAATAACTGAATATTTAATATTGAGTGGGCAATTTTTGCTCATTTATTAATAGTATTTATATAATATATATAACTGCGCAGCTCCCCCCTGTAGCTTAAATGATTTAGCACAGCAGCACCTGCGTTAAAAAATATTCTGGCGCCGCCCCTGGTTATAACGGCCCACATATGGTCGGGTTTAAATCGGGCTCGGGCTCATAATTACAGTGAATGTGTCGGGCCGGGCCGGGCTCGGACACAACGTGCTCGGGCTCGGGTAGGGTCGGGCTTGATTTGTTGGGCCCGATCTAAGCTCTACCGTGGATGGAGTTTGTTTTCCGGGGCATAAACGGAGTTGTGTAAGACTGTTTGTTCCCTGCATTTCGACGATGATTGTTTTATAAACAAAGCCCAGATCGTCTAATGCTTAAGGATCGAGCAGTCGCAATGATAAAGGTTCGCGGTCGTGCGTTGGAACCGGACGGTGAGTAACTGTTGAACAAATAATGTCTCTGTGTGTTGTCACTAGCTCGGTGCGTTAGCACAGCTAAGCTTCGCCCTCACGGCCGCCCCCAGCCGCTCGTTTTTTTCCGGAAAGACTCGGTACACCCTATCTTTCTTTGATTAATATAATAAAACAAAAGACTTTTTGGAGATATGAAGGATGCAATATTACTCTATAGGTACTCAAGATTAACAGGAGATTGAGTGAAAATGAGCATTTCACCCCCCCTTTAATTAAACTACATAACTTTTGACACTCTAGCGGTTAATAAACAAACTGCTGCGTCTTGCGGAAGAACATTGTAGCCGGATCTACTTATATTAAATTTAATAATAAAAAAAAAAAAAAAAAATTAAAGTTAAACGCAAATTGCGAAATTTCATGTTTTCTTTTTAACAGGCTCAGGACGAAAATGCCATTAACATGAAACTTTGCGAGTCGCGTTCATTTAGGCTCTTGTCTGTAGGCTATATAGTTTTCCTCCCATAGAGCCTATTATTATAAAGAAAAAGCTTAAAGGGTACATAACATGCACAGTTTCACCTAATCTCATGTTAATCTTGAGTACCTATAGAGTAGTAGTGCATCCTTAATATCTCAAAAAAGTGTTTAGTTTTATTACATTTATAAAAGAAAAATACAGCTTTCCGATTCTCTCTGGAAAAAGCCGAGGTCCTGGAGGCGGAGCTATAGAGTCAAGCGGTAGTTCTTGATTTCCAGCAAAAGACAGAAATCTGATCCAGTTGTACTTACATGAATGGGGTCTTTTATCACTGGGACCGCTCCACGTTTTAATAGCAAACGATTTGCAAATCCAGCGTCGACCTGAGCCTTGTTAATAAAACATTCGTCACTGAAATGGCCAGAACACACAACCGCACTTCCTACACTCCGTTGCTGCCCCGGAAAAACAAACGGCATCCACTGTTCCTGTAACACTGGGTTCTTTGGAAAGCTGGACACGGTAAGCTTTCCCTCACATCCAAAAACACACTTTTTTGGAGACATTCTTGAACAAATCCTATGCATGCAGCGCTGCCGATGATTTCCTGTTGAAGCGCGTTGATGTGCGCGGTCTCGTTCTCCTCTGGTCGACGTGCTCGCGGGCGCGCTTTTCCGAGAGAAATGCTCATATAAGGAGTTCCACTCTTATCTACGTCATTAGATCCACGATAAAAAAAAAACCAGCCGAAACTTGTACCAACCCGGAAGTAAGATTTTCAGCACAGAAATTCTCCGTTATTCGTCCAAAATATTTTTTTAAAACTTTGCCCATGTTTAACATGAGAATCCATCTCTTTAACACTATAAACAACTCTGAATACATGAAACACCATGGTACCCCCCCTTTAACGTTAATGCAGTAAGACGGTGATATTAAAACGTACTCGGTTACTAACGTAACCTCGGTTCTCTCTAGTAGAGGGAACGAGTACTGCGTAATATATCTTACGCTAGGGGGAAAATCCTTTTTCCGCGAGATATTGAAGCCAAAAATTATCCTTAATTTTGTAATAATGTAAAACGCGTTGCAGCAGCATACAGACATAGGCAAGGCACCTCGCGCGCCTATTGGCTGTTCTGCGGCAACTGCAGCAGCCTATCGAGCGAGGCCTGGCGTGACGCCAGACCCAATGAGGGTGCTTTCGCGCCCGCTGCGTCACATCCCGCCGAAACGGGCGTGGCCTAGGCCTATAAATACAGCTCGCAGGCAGCTATTATCTGGTTTTTCATCATCGAAGCAACCAGAGCGTGTGCATGCACGGCAAGATACGCAGTACTCGTTCCCTCTACTAGAGAGAACCGAGGTTACGTTAGTAACCGAGTACGTTCTCTTACGAGAGGTCTCTCGTACTGCGTAAGATATCTTACGCTTGGGGACCCAATGCAAAACACCGTGCATGCTGGGATCTGACACCAAAGACCCAAGGGCGAAAGCCCGGGGTTCATATAGTGCATCACCCAGGGAACTCACAGGGAGTCCGGGAAGAGGGAGGGGCGAAGCCGCACTCTTCCACATATGGCAGCGTCATTTAGACGCGAATTTCATCATACAGACAGGGCGGGGTACGGCCTGAACTGATGGGGAAATGTGGGTCTTACACAGTTTGCCCAGGCACATCTTTGTGCTACTGCTTTTCACTGTCGATCATCGAGCTGTGCTCAGTAGACGCAGCATTCTGAGCTGATAGCATCAAGTCAGATAATACTGGTTAACTAGACCGACAGCAGCCTGGCCTGCACCAGGCCCACGAAGAGGCCATGCCTCTCGTGGAGTGCGCTCTGACACCCAACGGGCACTGCATGCCCTTGGAGGCGTATGCTAGCGTTATAGCATCAACTATCCATCTGGATAGGCTCTGTTTCGACGCGGCTAGTCCCTTAGAACGCCCGCTGAATGAAACAAAGAGCTGCTCTGTCTGTCTGAAAACAGACGAGCGAGACACATAAGCTCGTAATGCCCAGACTGGGCAAAGGAGGCTCGCGTCTCTTTCCTCATCAGGGACCGGTAGGGCTGACAGGGAGATGACCTGCGCCCTAAACGGTGTGTTGAGGGATTTTGGAACATAACCGTGCTTAGGTTTGAGTATAACCCTCGAGTCATTCGGCCCAAACTCCATGCACGTCGCACTCACTGAGAGCGCGTGTAAGTCCCCTATGCGCTTCACAGAAGCGAGAGCCAGCAGAAACACGGTCTTGAAAGACAGGTGTTTCAGATCAATCGTCTGCAATGGCTCGAATGGTCCACCTTTCATGGCTTCCAGCACCGTAGAAAGATCCCATACGGGGACTGAGGGAGGTCTGGGAGGATTCAGTCTCTTAGCTTCTCTGAGGAAGCGGATGACTAAATCGTTCCTTCCTATCGACTGACCAAGCGTTGTTCTCGAGAACGCTGCTATAGCCGCCACATAAACTTTGAGTGTGGAAGGGGTCCTGCCCTTATCCAACAGCTCTTGTAGGAAGGAAAGCACCTCCGTCACTCCACCGTCTGTGGGTGACACGCCACGGGCTGTGCACCAGCCTGAAAACACTGACCATTTCGAGGAGTAGAGACGTCTTGTAGACGGAGCTCTAGCCTGCGTGATCTTGTTTAATACTCCCTTAGGGAGTTCAACATGTACCCGTTGATGGCCCAGTGAAGGGACCACAATTCTGGGTGAGGATGCCAAATCGAGCCGTGGGCCTGAGAGAGGAGGTCTCTCCTCACTGGCACTGGCCACGGGGCAGTGCTTGCTAGCTGCATCACAACTGGGAACCAAGGTTGGTTTCCCAGAACGGTGCAACAAGCAGTACTGAGCATCCTTCTTCCCTGATCCGCTCTATCACCTGAGGCAGGAGAGAGACGGGGAGAAAAGCATAGAGCGGGCGGCGGGGCCATACATGAGCCAGCGCGTCCCTGCTCTTGGAGAAAAATTCCGGACAGTGAGCGTTTTCTTGAGACGCGAACAGGTCTACTTCCGCTCTGCCGAATTTTGTTTTCAGTTGGACTGTCTGTGGGTGTAGAGACCATTCACCTGCCGGAACATTGTTCCTGGACAGTCTGTCTGGTCCTATGTTTGGGAGCCCTGGCACGTGCGCTGCTCTCAGCGAGCGCAGGTTGCGCTGAGCCCATACCAGGAGTCGTTCTGCTAGCCTGTGCAGGTTCCTGGACCTGAGGCCGCCCTGGCGATTTATGTAGGACACCACAGACATGTTGTCCGAGCGGACCAGGACGTGGCGTCCTTTTATTTGGGACAAAAACGCGTCAGCGCGTTGTCTACTGCCAATATTTCGAGGCAGTTTATGTGCAGAAGCTTCTCCCATTCTGACCACTGGCTGAAGAACGGTCTGCCCTCGAGCAGCGCTCCGCATCCCGAGGTGGATGCGTCCGTAGACACCACCTTCACCCTCGAGGAAGTCCCTAGGCTTACACCTGATTGGTACCAGTCGTCCGCTTTCCAAGGTTTCAGAGCTGTGACGCACTTCTGATTGACCTTGAGACGAAGCAGACCGGATGTCCACGCTCGGCGTGGGACTCGCGCTTTCAGCCAGAACTGCAGTGGGCGCATGCGGAGCAGGCCCAGCTGGAGCACTGAGGATGCTGAGGCCATGAGACCCAGCATCTTCTGAAATTTCTTGAGCGGGACAGATGCGCCGCAGCGGAAAGAGTTCGCTGCACGCTGAATGTCTACCGCGCGCTGTGGTGATAGTCCCGCTATCATGGACAGCGAGTCCAGCTCTGTGCCCAGGAAAGATATCGTCTGACTGGGGGACAGAGAGCTCTTCGCCCAATTGACTCTGAGACCCAAATTCTCGAGGTGATCGAGTAAAATGGTTGTGTGCTCTATGAGCACTGAGCAAGATTGCGCTAGAATCAGCCAATCGTCCAAATAGTTCAGTACTCGCACGCCCCTCATTCTGAGGGGTGCGAGTGCCGCATCCATGCACTTCGTAAATGTACGGGGTGCCAGGGACAAACCGAACGGCAGGACTGTGTACTGATATGCCTGGCCCTCGAAGGTGAATCTCTAAAATCGCCTGTGACGTGACGCTATCTGTATTTGAAAATACGCGTCTTTCAGATCTATTGACACGAACCAATCTCCTCGGCGAATGTGTTCGAGGATTTTCCTGGTCGTGAGCATCCTGAACTGTCGCTTCACAAGCAGTTTGTTCAGTTGCCTTAGATCTAGTATGGGTCTGAGACCCCCGTCTTTTTTCGGTACCAGGAAGTATCTGCTGTATAGCCCTCCTTCGCTCTGAACTTGAGAGAGAGGCTCTAAGGCCCCTTTGCTCAATAGTTTCGCCACTTCGGCTCGAAGTAAATGTGCTACTTCTGTTTTTACCGTGGTCTCGACGCGCGCCGTATAGCGGCGAGGGCGTCGGCGAAACTGCAGCGAATAGCCTCTTTTATAATGTTTAGCACCCACTTCGAAACCCCAGGCAGCTTTGCCCATGCGTCTGCATGAATAGCTAGGGGTTGAATACGAAGAGCGCTCCGTTCGCTCAGCGATGGAGAGGCTTTGGTGTGCTGTAACACAAGCGTCGCGCTTGTGACATTTGAGGCAGGGGCGTGCTGATAACAGCGGGCAGATTGCCCGCGCTCGACTCCTCTGCGGCGGTCAACCGAGAGGGGGAGGGCTGGACGAGTCCCGTAGGAACTGTCATGTCTGTGCGTGGATGTGGGCGCGGGATAGCGGGCACATTTCCCACACCGAAAGCATTGTTCACTTGAGTGAAGCGAATGCATGTTGGTTTCGTTTTTACAGAAACCGTGAGACATGCATTACGAAGTGTTTGTGGGCACTGGGTAGTGGGCACATTTACCACGTTTGATGCGCAATCGATCTGAGTCGATTTTATGTGCGCGAGCCCTGTGTGTCGGGCTGTGCTTGTGTGTAGAGATGGGCACTGGGCAGTGGGCATTCTTTCTACACATAAAACACCATCGGCCGTGACCGGGACATCAGAAAATTCACTCTTATGGGATTTATCTGGGTAGCCGGAAAAGCGGCGTTTGTGTGCAGGCAAGCGTGCTGCGTCGCCGACTTGTTTACTGCAGAATACACTGGAACAGTCACATTTACTGGAACTGAACGAGCGAGAAGTTGCCATAGAAACAGAGAGCGTCAACATGCTGGCGTTTATTTGCAGGCCTGCGTGCATTACAATAGGCTCGTTCACTGCAATATTGACATTTCCAGTCGCTTGAATTTCAGAGGGGAATGAGAAATGTATGAGAAATGGAGGTTGGTCCGTCCACAGCGGGACCAGAAAACCTCTCTTTTCTCCTTACGCCAGTGACGCACGGAAAACCATAGAAACGGTGTTTGGGTGCAGGCGAGCGGGTTGTACAATGCGCTCGTTGGCTGCAAAATACACACCTGCAGTCGCCTTTTCAGGGAACTGACAGAGCGAGCATTGACGGCATAATTTTTTCTGCCGGTAGACCCGGGATCGAACACGGGTCTCTCGCGCACAAAAACTGAGAGTCTGCCACTAAGCCACAGGGGGAGACACATGGTCATTCAGTTAGCGCGAGTATTATCCGAGAGCGTCAACGTGCTGGCGTTCGTTTGCAGGCATGCGTGTATTACAACAGGCTTGCTCACTGCAATATAGACATTTCCAGTCGCCCGAACTTCAGAGGGGAATGAGAAATGTGTGAGGAATGGAGGTCGGTCCGTCCGCAGCGGGACCGGAAACACTCTCTTTCCTCCTTACGCCAGTGACGCACGGAAACCATAGAAACGGAGTTTGGATGCAGGCGAGCGGGTTGTACAACGCGCTCGTTGGCTGCAAAATGCACGTCTGCAGTCGCCTTCAGGGAACTGACAGAGCAAAGCATTGGCGGCATAATTTTATCTGCCGCTAGACCGGGATTCGAACAAGGGTCTCTCGCGCGAAAAACCTACGATTCCGCCACTGAGCCACAGGGGGGAACACAAAGGCTTTAGATGCACGAGCATATATGAGTGGGGCGCAGAGGCAGGGTAGCTTTCTTATAACGTAAATAAAAACTAACCCCGACCGTCCGCTTCCAGCCTCCCTTGTGAACGGCGCAGTTTGCGTGGCTCGAACAGAGGGAGAGAGAAAGCTAGCCCCGTGACCGTCCGCTCCTGACATCCCCTGTGAGCGGCGCGGTTTGCGCGGCTCGAACAGAGGGAGAACAGGTATCATCCCCCAAGCAGGCAAGGCAAGCGGGCGAACCGGCGAGCTTTGCGGGTTGGGGGGGGGGGGGGGGCGGAGGAGCAGTTTCGGAGAAGGCTGCCAGGTGAGTCCTAAGAGTCACCATAGGCAGTAGCTAGCTCGCAGTGAGGGCAGTCGCCGTCAGCGAGCGCGAGAGACATACATAAACACAGTAGCAAAGAAAGGATATAACGCCGGAAAGCGCAGCAGGAAGGCAAGGAAGGCGGCGCGGCCAGCGACTTCAGTTACTCGTCCCGCTGAAGGTGCTCTCTCTCAGACGGCGCGGCTTCTCTCCAGCTCCAGCGATGCGTGTGCTTCACTTGAAGGATGAAAAATCAGATAATAGCTGCCTGCGAGCGGTATTTATAGGCCTAGGCCACGCCCGTTTCGGCGGGATGTGACGCAGCGGGCGCGAAGCACCCTCATTGGGTCTGGCGTCACGCCAGGCCTCGTTCGATAGGCTGCTGCAGTTGCCGCAGAACAGCCAATAGGCGCGCGAGCTGCCTTGCCTATGTCTGTATGCTGCTGCAACGTGTTTTGCATTATTACAAAATTATGGATAATTTTTGGCTTCAATATCTCACGGAAAAAGGATTTTACCCCTAGCGTAAGATAATCTTACGCAGTACGAGAGACCTCTCGTAAGAGAATTCTGTAGCCTATACACCTTATTGAACATGCAACGCGCTATTGCACGTTAAGCGTTTTATAATGGTTTTCTATGGGTGCTGTTCATAATCTGATTTAATCTGTTTGCCTCTACAAAGTATGCTTTATTAATAAGGTAGACCTATATTGTATACTAAATTTGGTGCTTCAATAACACTTTCTTAAGCCACATTAAGCATCTTAAATGGGGAAGAACGCTTGATTACGGTGCCGTTGTCTGTTTTAGCAGCTACTGCCATCTAGTGGTAGCAGGTTTTCTCACACAGCTGTGTGTGGATCGTGCAAGGCTAAAGCGGCAAAAGGAAAGTCTCAAAATCGAAATGAATCAAATAGGATCGACTCAGAAATGAGTCAAAGAACAACTATGTATTAACAACTATGTCTCTATTTGTAGAAAATGCTGCACATTAATGTGATTCTGGATTTTGCACTCACAAGTTGTATTGTATTAGTTTAAATGTAGTGACGCACATTCATGAATTTGTCAAATAGAAGGGTAGTTGTGCACACTTAATAATTAGCACCAGGCCTATTCATTTGTAGTTGTTTGTGTGGGTTGTGAAATGCTTAAAAACAGCGAAAGGAAAGTCTCAAAATCCAAATGAATCAAATGAGATTGACTCAGAAAAGTTATCAATGAATGCACGTGTGTCATCTGATCCACAAATGCACATCTTCTTTGTTGCATGTGCAAATTATGACACACTAATACAAAAGAAAACATTTGTATTCACAAAAATGTCTCTATTTGTACAAATTGCTACACATTCATTCAATTTTGAATTTTGCACACACAAGTTGAAAGATGATTCATGATGTACTCGCTCATACATTTTATTAGTATAGGTTTATTAGTATATGTTAGGTGTACCTCCATTGACAGTCTACTCAACTAAAGTGAAAGTAAGTTAGAGTTCACCTGTCGCCATTTTAAGCAGGTAAAATACCAATACGAGACGGAAAAACAGAGCATCAAAGTCTTTAATAGAAACTTTTACACAGGAATTTCCATGTTTATCCTGTATCTTGTAAAAGTTTGATCAAGGTGAGTGTTCGTGTGTGACTTTATCATATTAATATGAATCTCTGGAGGACATTTTAAGTGATTGTTTGATATGAAATCTTTAATAAAGGGTTTCTTTCACTTCAATGTTTCTTTTGTATTTCATGATGTCTGTGATTCTCTAGGAGTTTAACAGCATATGTTTGTAAATATGAGCTTGAGTTAACGCAGTCACATGATCCTTTTTCTCACACACTAGATATGTTCAGTTAAATTATGAAGGTTGTTTAATTTAATCATTTAATTTAGTATGTGAATGTTTCTTCATTCAGAGTCAGTGGAGGAGATCAAACTCATCAGATTCTCCTGTATCTTCATCATGGCTGATTCACAAGGATCCAGAGATGGAGATTTTCCTCCAGGATGCAGGTACTTTCAACAAACACTGTTAAATATTGTGTTACATCACAGAAAAAGATCAGTTTCAAAAAACAAAAAAAAACAAAAAAGTGCCTATTTTGCCTGTTTTTGTTTTAAAGGTCCTGTTCTTCGTGATCCCATTTTTCAAACTTTAGTTAGTGTGTAATGTTGCTGTTAGAGCATGAATAATACCTGTAAAATTATAAAGCTCAAAGTTCAATGCCAAGCGAGATATTTTATTTAACAGAAGTCCCCTTTCAAAGCATACAGCGAACGGCCGGTTTGGACTACATCCCTCTACTTCCTGATTTAATGACGTCACTAGAACAGTCTTTTGACTAACCTCCGCCCACAGGAATACACAAAAAAGGGGGCGTGGTCTTGTTGCGCTCCCACGGAGAAGAGGAAGAGTTGCGTTTGTAGAGTGTAATAATTTAATGTGCAGTCACATAACATTCAACTTTTAATAAATAAATTATTGTAATGCATGACAATGATTTCTTTTACACAACATGACAGCTTTTAAGGCTATATTCATGGTGAAAATAAAGTGTATTTATATAAAATTGTTTGGATGAAAACTATTTCAAAAGAACCAATACACAACAAAAAATCATTTACTGTAATTAGGAGGTGTTACAGTACTTTTTGTATTTCTTTGCAGCAGATGTTTTCAACCTCCGTTGGCAGTTTGTTACCACATGTACACCATGTTACCACATGTACACCTATAAAACATATATTACTAATCAAAACTCGTGCTCACGTGTAACTAAGGTAGGAATAAACAATGCACTTATTTAAAAAATTCAACAACACCATCGTTAATTCGACAGACGGACAAAACCATATACCACACGCTTTTATAACAGTTTGTAACATTTAACATTACAATTTAACCAATTCAAGGTCACAGCCAAACGTAAAAGTATGACAACTACTAAATAAACAGCTTACCATTGTGAAACATCCTGCAAAAGTCGTGCTTGAACAGGTTGTAATCGATCCTCTTCATCTATGTTCTCCGGGTCTGATTCCGGCTCAAATTGATAGGGTAATATTAAAGACATGTTTACAATAACACTGAGCGCATGCATCTCCACGTTATGGTAAGAGGCGTGACCTTTCCGGGAACGTGCGCTAAGCTGCTGTCCAATCACAACACAGGAACCGCTGACACAATCAGAACTTGTTACGTAT
Organism: Squalius cephalus; assembly: GCF_949319135.1. Taxonomy (NCBI): domain Eukaryota; kingdom Metazoa; phylum Chordata; class Actinopteri; order Cypriniformes; family Leuciscidae; genus Squalius; species Squalius cephalus. The sequence continues at coordinate 1,262,107 of NC_137132.1, forward strand.
TTCTGAAGGAGGGACTTCATAGAACAAGGAAGTCATCAGCCCGTTTTTATGACAGTGAGAACGGTATACTGACAAGTAAATTGTGTGAAAAATACTGTGTTTTTTTACACGCGAAACATGAACACATGTTATATTGCACACTGTAAACACAATCAAAGCTTCAAAAACACAGGAAAAACGGGACCTTTAAAACTAACATGAAAAAACGGTTCTCTGTTCCAGTTCAGTCCAGCAGAAGAGCTCAAACCCAGAGTCCAGCTGTGTGTCTATGAAGAGTAACGTCTCTATGGCTGAGCCAATAGCGTTTAAGAGTGGAAACACACAGTCTGATCTCAGGTATATCATTTCTATTAAAGATGTGCTTATAGTATTTGATCTTTATGAAATTATTATTAATATACAGCATTTTAATGATCTGGATTTGAACCAAACAATAGAACCTGTGTTTCAGTCTAAAAATGATTATTATCATTGTGCTCTTGTGTAAAGCTCTATGTGTTGTATTGTTAATACATTCACACACTGTAAAAGCTGTTGGTCTGTTACTCCGTTAATGACACAATTACATCAATATCAGTGTGTCTGATTCTTTACCCTCTTCATTCTGATTTAAGGTCAAATCTTCAATCCAGACCAGTTAAAAACAAAACTGTGTACAAGCCTGTGCTTCAACCACAAGAGTTTAATGAAAGCATGTGTCCTGGTTTCAGGTAAAATGCAGGACTTTTGTTGTTGTTGTTTAATTTTAGGTGCTGCAATTCACATCACATATCACTCAAACACATGGTTAATGATTGAAACATTTCAGAAACCCAATGATGTTCTGTGTCCCATAATACAGCAAACAGAAAATGTTTTAATTTATAATTTATTTTACTTCTCTATCTTAATAACTGTAATAATGTGGCATTTTAATCTTACAGCCATGACTCTAATCCTGCTGAAGTCCTCAACACATTGAGATCAAATCTGAGACAGAAGTTTGAGTGTTTGTATGAGGGAATATCAAAGCAGGGAAACCCAACACTACTGAATGAGATCTACACAGAGCTCTACATCACAGAGAGTGGAAGTGGAGAGATCAATAATGAGCATGAGCTGAGACAGATTGAGACACAGTCCAGGAGAGCAGAAACAGAGGACACACCGATCAAATGCAGTGACATCTTTAGACCTTTACCTGGACAAGACAAACCCATCAGAACTGTGCTGACAAAGGGAGTCGCTGGCATTGGGAAAACAGTCTCTGTGCAGAAGTTCATCCTGGACTGGGCTGAAGGGAAAGAGAATCAGGACGTCCAGCTCATATTTCCACTGGCTTTCAGAGAGCTCAACTTGATGAAGGACAAAACACTCAGTCTTCCAGATCTTCTTCATCTCTTTTTACCTGAAACCAAAGAAATGGACATATCCAGAGATGAGTATAAAGTGTTGTTCATCTTTGATGGTCTGGATGAGTGTCGTCTGTCTCTGGATTTTCAGAGCAATGTGAGGTTGTGTGATGTGACTGAATCAGCCTCAGTGGACGAGCTGCTGACGAACCTCATTGTGGGGAATCTGCTTCCCTCTGCTCTCATCTGGATCACCTCCAGACCAGCAGCAGCGGATCTCGTCCCCTCTGAGTGTGTCCATCGAGTGACAGAGGTACGAGGCTTCAGTGACACACAGAAGGAGGAATACTTCAGGAAGAGAATCAGTGATCGGCGTCTGGCCGACAGGATCATCTCACACCTGAAGTCCTCAAGGAGCCTCTTTATTATGTGCCACATCCCAGTGTTCTGCTGGATCTCAGCCACTGTTCTAGAGAAGATGTTGAGTGAAGCAGAGAGAGGAGAGATTCCCAAGACTCTCACTCAAATGTACACACACTTCCTGATCATTCAGACCAACATCAAACATGAGAAGGACTATGAGAAGAAAGTGAAAGATGAAGACATGATTGTCAAACTGGGGAAACTGGCTTATCGGCAGCTTGTGAAAGGCAACCTGATCTTCTATGAGGAAGACCTGAGAGAGTGTGGCATTGATGAGACAGAAGCATCAGTTTACTCAGGATTGTGCACTCAGATCTTCAGAGAGGAGTTGGGCTTGTGTCAGGGGAAAGTCTTCTGCTTTGTTCATCTGAGCATTCAGGAACATCTAGCAGCTCTATATGTGCATCTCTCCTTTATCAACAATAACATCAATGTGTTTGACCAGATTACCAAACCAACTAATGAAGACACAGTTTCCCTATCCGATCTCCATCAGAGAGCTGTGGATGAGGCTTTACACAGTAAAAATGGGCATCTGGACCTTTTCCTTCGTTTCCTTCTGGGTCTGTCAGTGAAGTCTAATCAGAGTCTCTTACAAGAACTAAAGACACAGACAGCAAACAGCTCTCACAACACTGAGAAAACAGTTGACTATATTAAAGAAAAGATCAGTGGGAATCCCTCTCCAGATAAATACATCAATCTGTTTCACTGTCTGAATGAACTGGGTGATCTTTCTCTAGTGAACGAAGCTGAACCTCATATGTGGTCTGGAGGATTACGTTCTGTGAAACTCTCCTCGTCTCAGTGGTCAGCTTTAGTGTTTGTATTGTTGTCCTCAGAGAAGACACTGCAGGAGTTTAACCTGTACAACTTAATTGGAGATAGAAATGATCGGTGAGTAACACTGAGTACAATCATTACAGTCTAAAACATTATGAACAAAGAGAAACACAGAGATCAGAGGTGTTTAAATCACGGGGCACAGACTGATTTCTGGGATATTGTAGATAATTTGTGGGTGTTTCTCAAACCGTGGCTGTGTCCTAGTAAGGCTGCATATCTCGACTGCCACGTCATCAAGCGCCTCTGAAGGCATTCTCAGTTTGAAGGATCTTTTGAAGACAGACTTCATTTTGTGTCTTTAATTCAGCTCATTTTGAAGGATGCATCAAGTGTATCCTTTGTGTTCTTCAATCTCCCACAATCCTTTGCACACATTCCAATTCATGTAGAAGAATTTATGAAAAACGGGTCGGCACTGAGTTTATCTGAGTTCATTATGAAATGTAAGACACAGATAATGTATTCGGAGATGAAGGCATACATGTTATCTTTTGTTTCTGTGTAAATGAATCACTGAACACTAAACTGACAATAATGTAAGACATTGGGAGACACAGATACACATTCACTGTATTGCATTAATAAAAAAGCCAGATGAAAATTACGTCACGCTGACGGCCAAAGTAAACTTGATAAAACAGTTAATGGCCTTGATGCCGTTCCTGGAGGCGTTTAGCTCTTCACAGTGGCGTAGCGGACGGGCACGCAGGGCATGTTAAATTATTGTTGTTATTGTTATTAGGCTACTTTTATAATTAAATTAATATTACAATTCATTTGTCCCACAATAATTTCAAAGCGCATCACCACATAACTGACGCGCTGTGAGGATAAAAGATTAGATTATATGATGAAGACGAGCAGCAAATGTGAGTCTGTAAAGGGATGTAAAAATCGTGCAAGGTGGAGTTTATTTACAGTGTCAGAGAGGTTCATCCACAGTGTAGAATATATACAAGTGCCCACATAAATGACAAAACAAACAAAATCAAAGTACCAAAGAAACAACAAAAGGGAAAAATAAACCAGAAAAATACTCAAAAATGATATATTTATATATATATGTATATAAGCAAAAACAGGTATCCACAGTATACGAAAGGGTTTGGGGTTTGCTCGAGGCACTACCGTAGCACTCACATGGTAAACAAGTATCGACTTCAGGTTTGGCCTTGGTTTATGTAGGCCAAACTCCGCCCCTTTTTGGGCCACACCATTTTCAGGTACATCTAACATTGAATACAAATACTTAATCTATTTTTTTTGCCAATTATTTATTTATTTTTTATTTATTTATTTTTATTAAGAAAAGCATCTCAAGCACAGTACAAGCATCAGATTGTTACATAATTAAGTAAAGGAAAAATAAATAAAACTTAAACAAGCATAATAAATGCTCAAATGTGTATACACATATAATCACAGTAACATATGCATATACATATAAACAACTGAATAAACCAGAAAAAAAAAAAAAAAATCTCGTCTCCTTAAAATAATCTAAAAATGGCCTCCAAGATTTCAAGAAAAGATCGGGTTTCATTCTAACGCCAAATTTAATCTGTTCAAGTTTGAGGGCAAAAAGTAGGTCAAAAACCCACTGACGGTAGGTTGGAGGAGATGGCAGCTTCCAATTAATTAGTATAAGTCGTCTAGCCAACAGTGTGCAAAGTGCAATATTATCCATCTCTAAAGATGTAAGTTTAACATCTTCCGGAAGAAACCCAAATAAAGCTGTCAATGGGTTGGGGTCTATTACTGTGGTACGAATTTCTGAGAAACAAGTAAAAATTCCCCTTAACAACTCAGGACAGGACCAAAAAGAATGAAACAGAGAGGCTGGCTCCACTACACAGCGTGGGCAGGTGGGGTCTAAATCAGGAAATATCTTGCCGAGTTGCACCCTAGACCAATGAATACGATGCACTACCTTAAATTGAATAAGCCTATGCCTAGAGCTAACTGAAGAAGAATGTATCCTTTTTAAGATAGTGTCCCAGGTTTCATCTTCTAACAAAATACTTAAGTCCTGCTCCCAGAGAGATTTTAATGATCCGCTAGATGGGGTTTGTTTGTCATTTATTATACTGTAAATCTTTGAAATGGCGCCCCTTATACATTTATGTTGGTCTAAAATACACTCCAAGACACCACTAGGAGGGGCAGAGGGGAACTCCGGAAAATGTTTACGGCAAAGCTCCGAACTTGAAAATACCGGAATAAATGTGAATTGGGCAAAGAAAATTTATTTTCAAGTTGGTCAAATGAAGCAAAATTATTATCTATATATAGCTGATCAATGTGACTTCCAGATATTGAAAGCCCCATCAAAAAGAGAGGGTGGAAAGGAAGCGTTACTGGCTATGGGTGCAGCTGAAGAAAGACCCTTAAGCTCTAGAGCTCTGCGAAACTGAGTCCAAATCCTCAGAGAGTGTTTAACAATTGGATTCTTAATTGAGATACTATGAGTAGGAGGGATAGAAGAACAGAGCAAAGATGTCAACGTGACTGGGGAACAACAAACAGCCTCTATTTGCACCCAAAGAGGTTTACACAGTTGCATATCATGCCGGCACCAGTACAATAAGTTTCTAAAGTTGGCTGCCCAGTAATGCGTTTGAAAGTTAGGCAAAGCCAAACCTCCCACCTCTTTTGGTTTAACAAGATGCTTTAGACTTATTCGCCTTGGCTTGTTATTCCAAATAAATGATGAGATAGTCTTTTCCAGACCGGAGAAAAATGACTTAGGATAAATATGGGCAAACATTGAAATAAATATAATTCTTTTGGAAGAATGTTCATTTTAACTGCATTTACCCTTCCTATCAGTGATAGAGGAAGGGGTTTCCATGATAAAAACATAGATTTTGTGAGATCAAATAAAGGACTAAAATTGGTTTTAAATAAGTCAGCATGTTTACATGTCACTTGGACACCTAAATACCTAAATTGGTTATTAACAACTCTGAATTGGAAATTTGAATATGATAGACTTAATGCAGCAGAATTCACTGGGAATAATTCGCTCTTGGAAAAATTCAATTTATAACCTGAAAAAGTACTAAATGAGCCCAATATTAAAAGAACTCGAGGAATTGAGACTAGAGGATTGGATAAAAATAAAATAAGATCATCAGCATATAAAGAAACCTTCTGTTCTAGACCAGCACGAAAAATGCCCTGCACCTCCGAGTCAGCACGTAATGCAATTGCAAGGGGTTCAATAGCAATAGCAAATAGAAGGGGGGAAAGGGGACAACCCTGCCTTGTGCCCCGACATAGTGGAAAAGGATCTGAAATAATATTGTTTGAGCGTACAGATGCTTTGGGGGTGGCATAAAGGAGCTTCATCCAAGAAATTAATTTTAAACCAAATCCAAACCTCTCCAAAACAATTATAAGATAGTCCACTCGATGCGGTCAAATGCTTTTTTAGCATCCAGTGAGATCACCACTTCAGCATTGTTGGAATGGGGTGAATACAAAACATTAAAAAGACGCCTAATATTAAAAAAGGGTGTCTGTCTCGAACAAAACCAGTTTGATCAGGTGAAATGACTCCATGTAAAGATTTTTCAAGCCGAAAAGATAATACTTTAGCTAGTATCTTGTAATCACAATTTAAAAGCGAAATAGGGCGATAAGAAGTAGGGATGCACCGATCCGATACTCAGTATCGGTATCGGCTCCGATACTGCCGTTTTTGGCGGATCGTGTATCGGTCAGACAAGGCCGATCCAAATCCGATATTGTGCGTATACTATTCTGTGTTATTGTTAAGCCCCACAAAAGGCACACAAACATTATAAAGCACCATAAGTTTTCGTGCACAATATTATAAGTGTTCTGAAGCCATTATATAGTATAATGTGAGATATAAATTAATATTTAAGTCGTTAAATTCAAGATCACGTAAACGTGATAATTTAGAAAATGCTTTATAAAAATCAGACGGGAAACCGTCAGGACCCGGGGCCTTGCCTGTTTTCAAGGAAGCAATCGCATCAGCTATTTCTTCAATTTGAATATCCTCATCCAAAAAATCACACAAAGTTTTCTCTACAGTGGGGAAATCTAATTTATCTAAAAAAGTTTTCATTAAAGATACATCTTGAGAAGATTCTGAGGTGTACAAATTTCCATAGTATTGTTTAAATTGAGAGTTTATTTCTGTATAGTCAGTGGTAGTAATTCCTGAAGGTAACTTACGGGGACAGCAAACGCGCCGGCGCGTTTTGCTCGATTTTTTACACATAGCAGCAAAATAAACTTAAAATACTCCGTCATTTATGGTCATACAGACTTAAGAAATATGAAAAAATAAACACTTAAATGTCTACTTTTTTATGTGTCCACTTACAAGCGAAAGAAATATTGTGTTTTTGTAAAATAAAGAAAATAAACAGGGTGTGATTTCTGCCTGTGCGTCTCGGTGAACTTTTTTTTTTTGGAGCACGTCTCTAAATTTAAACAAAACTCAGCGAATACTATTCACCCAGGCATGAGCAATATATCTTTATAATCATTCAAGTGTGTACTTTTAAATTATCTAATTCAAAACTAAATCAAATATTCTCTCTTTATGTAATCTGTATGAAAAGAGAGAGATGTCAGTCGTTCTCATCTCAGCTAATTATTTTTAATGTGATCCCGCCCACGGAGAGCGCGCTATTTAAACGCAAATGACTGAGGCAATCCAAGCAAACTGTGAACGCCCCCATATCAGCTCGAGAAAACACACCAAGTTTAATCAGATCATTGTATTTGTTTACACCGTCTCGCGGCGCTGTGGGGAATAATACTATCGTAATAATAATAATGGAAAATGTACCTCAGAAGTGCGGGTATTTCGAGGAGGAACGGATGGAATAGCCTACTGTAGTAAGTCTTTTCATTCTCAAGCGTTTCTGTGTGTGAATGAATGATCCGCTTTTAGCAAACTATTTTGCTATACTGAGATGAGTAAAAATTGACTGAAATATGTTGAAATAAAATGTATTTGTATAAGCAACGTATTAAACTGCAAATTAACATTTATATTCCCTATAATAATAACGAAAGATGTTACAGACAAATGAAAGACAACATTTCGTTGACTAGTTTTGAATAGATTATAAAGTTTTTACTGTAAAATAGACTGCCACATCAAATAAGCTTTTGTTTGCCAATTTTTGCTCATATGTTAAATATAGTATGTTTTGTCAAAAATAAAGTCATCAAATAATATGTTTTGTATACTTTAATTTTTACAAAGAAAGATTACACTTGAATTGTTGTTGTAATTGTAACCTTTTTAATAAAAAAATATTTACAAGGTAGATGTAAACAAACTATTAAAAGGGATAAGCCTTTTCGTTAAATAAGTTTTATTGTGTTTTATTAGTGACAAATTTGGGGAGAGGATACATATGCAAAAACTGAAAATACAGTATGAGAATTAACTGCACAATTACTAGACATGTTTACCTTGGATATTATACAATTTGCAAGCACAATTTGTGGAAAAATGAAAAAAATTGCGATGCTTCCAACTGTGAACAAATTTGGTAGTGTATATATATGTGTATATTTATGTGAATGATTAGGCAGGATGATTTTCAGATCATTTTGAAGAAAAAACTCTAGGCAACAACATCCATTATTCAGAAGTCTTGTGGACACATATTTAGTATGTGTTTTGTGGCCTTATTTCAGAAACTTTAGTTTTTAGTTTTTTCAATAACCATGCATAAACATTATTCTCTAAAAAATTCAAACATGTACATTTATGTTGCTCACATATTATGGTAGCCCTGTTTGTGCTATATATAGTGAATTTACACCTTTGCCATTAACATGTTTATAAATAACTGGAAAAAACACAAATGCAAGGGCATGTCAGAACATCCCAAGGGCCCCAAAAACACCTTGGTCTCCAGAGGGTTAAGTTGGGGTATCAAGAGTGACGTCTGCGATTTACGAATTTGATAAGCTAACAATTTACCCGTCTTATCACCAAACTCATAGACCCTATGTTGAGCTCGTAAAACAAATTCTCAGCCTCTTCAGTCCATAATAGATCATATTTTGTCTGCAAAATCTGACGTTCTTTATAAAGGTTGGAAGGTGGGTTCAGTGAGTACTGAACATCAATAGCTGTTATAGAACTAGATAATTCATCTAGTTGCCTCTTTCGCTCTCTATTTTTATAAGACGAATATGAAATTATTAAACCGCGCAGATAACATTTTAAGGTCTCCCAAATGGTAGAATAAGCCATAACCTGAGTACTATTTAGTTCAAGAAAAGAAGATATATTTGAGGAGATAAATTTTCTAATTCTTTATCCCGTAATAGACCAGGGTTAAAGGACCATTGATAATGCTTTGGGGGTGCTTTTGGAAAGCTTAGTTTCAGAACAGCTGGTGAATGATCAGATATTACTATGCTTTCATATGAGCAATTCTGCAGATATGGAAGAAGTTTGTTATCTAGAAAAAAATATCAATTCGTGAATAGGAATGATGTACTTGCGAAAAAAATGAATATTTCCTTGCGGAAGGATTTAAAAAGCGAAATGGATCACGAATACCATAGTTATGCAGAAAAGACTGAATAATCGCTGCATTTTGAAAGAGATATAACTTTTTTCGAGGACTTATCAAGTCGTGGACATATCACACAGTTAAAATCTCCACCCAGGACTAATGAATGAGAGTGAAGGTCAGGTATACATGATAAAAAAGAGGTGATAAAGGAAACATCATCATAATTAGGGGCATAGACGTTCGCAAGAATTAGGGGTGTTGAAAACAAAGTTCCTGTTACAATGACGTATCTGCCCTTATGATCTGCAATTACTTGTGATACGGCAAACGGAGTGGATTTATGTATCAAAATGCCACAGCCCCTGGACTTGAACTGAAAATGTGAATGATAAACTTGACCCACCCAGTCTTTTTTCAATCTAAAATGGTCAGATGAACAGAGGTGAGTTTCTTGAAGAAACACGAAACTGTCACATGTCTGTCCTGTCTTGTTCTGCACTTGGGTGTCTGTTATGTTGAGCCATGTGCTTGTGTCATTGTTAGCCCCGCCCTACTTGTTATCTGATTATTGTTTGAGTTCTCCCACCTGTTCCCCCTGATTAGTTTCCCTTTATTAGTTCCCTCTTGTTTGCAGTCTGTGTGGATCGTTGTCTAATGTTCTTGTGTTTTGTTCCCAGTGTTTTGATCTGTTTAAGTTTTGTTCTAGTGTTTTCCCCCACGTGGGAGTTTTGTTTGTACCTTTTTGTTTGTTTATTATTTATTAAAAATTCCTTTCCTGCATTTGAATCCTCGCTTCATTTTTTGACCTCCCGTGACAGAACGATCCACCACAAGGATGAGGATTCAGCGGAAGGATTCAATCCAGCCTCCTATTTCCTGCCCGCATTATGAGCGTATTGTACGTTTCAGCACTTTGAGTTCCCTTCGTCAGATGGGGACTAATGTGAGAGAGTTTGCTGTGAAATTCAACACTGCTGCAGAAGGACTGGGGCTTGGTGTTGAGGCTCTTAAGGACTTGTTTAACTACGCCCTTGATGAACCCATCGACTTCCTAATAATGAGAGCTTTGCAACATACGACGTTTGAGGAATTTGTGAATTCCTTGGAGCGTCACGGTAATCCTCCTGCTAAAGAGGTCCCAGTTCCAGGGGTCCCAGTTCTGGTGGTCCCAGTTCCGGTGGTCCCAGTTCCGATGGTCTCAGTTCCGATGGTCCCGGATTCGGTGGTCTCGAGTCCGGTGGTCCGGAGGCGGAGGAGGAAGAGGAAGCACGTCACGTCTGTCCAGCCAGAGACTGTTCACGTCACGTCTGCCCAGTCAGAGACTGTTCACGTCACGCCTGCCCAGCCAGAGACTGTTCACGTCACGTCTGCCCAGCCAGAGACTGTTCACGTCACGTCTGCCCAGCCAGAGACTGTTCACGTCACGTCTGCCCAGCCAGAGACTGTTCCTGAGCCTATGTCTTCGGACAAGATGGTCGTCACTGCCACCGAGCCTGTGTCTTCGGACAAGATGGCCGCCGCCGAGCCTGTTCACGTCACGCCTGCCGAGCCTGTGTCTTCGGACAAGATGGCCGCCGCCGAGCCTGTTCACGTCACGCCTGCCGAGCCTGTGTCTTCGGACAAGATGGCCGCCGCCGAGCCTGTTCACGTCACGCCTGCCGAGCCTGTGTCTTCGGACAAAATGGCCGCCGCCGAGCCTGTTCACGTCACGCCTGCTGAGCCTGTGTCCCCTGACAAGATGGCCGCCGTCGAGCCTGTGTCTGAGCCGGTGGTGTCTGTTCCTGAGCCTGAGCCCTCAGTGACCGCGACACTGGCCATTATGGCCACAGCCATGTGGTGTGTGTGGGCTACGTACACACTTGAGCCGGTGGTGTCTGTTCCTGAGCCGGTGGTGTCTGTTCCTGAGCCGGTGGTGTCTGTTCCTGAGCCGGTGGTGTCTGTTCCTGAGCCGGTGGTGTCTGTTCCTGAGCCGGTGGTGTCTGTTCCTGAGCCGGAGCCGGAGCCAGTGTCTGTGCCGGAGCCGGAGCCAGTGTCTGTTCCTGAGCCGGAGCCAGTGTCTGTTCCTGAGCCGGAGCCAGTGTCTGTTCCTGAGCCGGAGCCAGTGTCTGTTCCTGAGCCGGAGCCAGTGTCTGTTCCTGAGCCGGAGCCAGTGTCTGTTCCTGAGCCGGAGCCAGTGTCTGTTCCTGAGCCGGAGCCAGTGTCTGTTCCTGAGCCGGAGCCAGTGTCTGTTCCTGAGCCGGAGCCAGTGTCTGTTCCAGAGCCGGAGCCAGTGTCTGTTCCAGAGCCGGAGCCAGTGTCTGTTCCAGAGCCGGAGCCAGTGTCTGTTCCAGAGCCGGAGCCAGTGTCTGTTCCAGAGCCGGAGCCAGTGTCTGTTCCAGAGCCGGAGCCAGTGTCTGTTCCTGAGCCGGAGCCAGTGTCTGTTCCTGAGCCGGAGCCAGTGTCTGTTCCTGAGCCGGAGCCAGTGTCTGTTCCTGAGCCGGAGCCAGTGTCTGTTCCTGAGCCGGAGCCAGTGTCTGTTCCTGAGCCGGAGCCAGTGTCTGTTCCTGAGCCGCAGCCAGTGTCTGTTCCTGAGCCGCAGCCAGTGTCTGTTCCTGAGCCGCAGCCAGTGTCTGTTCCAGTACCTGAGCCGGTGGTGTCTGTTCCAGTACCTGAGCCGGTGGTGTCTGTTCCAGTACCTGAGCCGGTGGTGTCTGTTCCTGTTCCTGGGCCGGTGGTGTCTGTTCCTGTTCCTGGGCCGGTGGTGCCAGTTCCAGAGCCGGAGCCGTTGGTGCCAGTTCCAGAGCCGGAGCCGTTGGTGCCAGTTCCAGTGCCTGAACCGTTGGTGCCTGTTCCTGAGCCGGAGCCGTTGGTGCCAGTTCCAGTGCCTGAGCCGTTGGTGCCAGTTCCAGAGCCGGAGCCGTTGGTGCCAGTTCCAGTGCCTGAACCGTTGGTGCCTGTTCCTGAGCCGGAGCCGTTGGTGCCAGTTCCAGTGCCGGAGCCGTTGGTGCCAGTTCCAGTGCCTGAGCCGTTGGTGCCAGTTCCAGTGCCTGAGCCGTTGGTGCCAGTTACACCGCCCGAGGGGTCGTCGCCGCCCTGGCCGCCCGAGGGGTCGTCTCCGCCCAGGCCGCCCGAGGGGTCGTCTCCGCCCAGGCCGCCCGAGGGGTCGTCTCCGCCCAGGCCGCCCGAGGGGTCGTATCCGCCGTGGCCGCCCGAGGGAAAGTCTCCGCCGTGGCCGCCCGAGGGAAAGTCTCCGCCGTGGCCGCCCGAGGGAAAGTCTCCGCCGTGGCCGCCCGAGGGAAAGTCTCCGCCGTGGCCGCCCGAGGGAAAGTCTCCGCCGTGGCCGCCCGATGGACTTTCAGCTCTGCCCTGGCCTCCCGAACTGTCCGTTTTCCCTGCCCCACCCTGGTCTGTCCTTCCTGTTCCCCCTGTTCCCCCTGTTTCACCCTGGTCTGTCCCTCCCGTCCCGCCCTGGTCTGTCCCTCCCGTCCCGCCCTGGTCTGTCACTCCCGTCCCGCCCTGGTCTGTCACTCCCGTCCCGCCCTGGTCTGTCACTCCCGTCCCGCCCTGGTCTGTCACTCCCGTCCCGCCCTGGTCTGTCTCTCCAGTCCCGCCCTGGTCTGTTTCTCCAGTCCCGCCCTGGTCTGTTTCTCCAGTCCCGCCCTGGCCTGTTCCTCCCGTCCCGCCCTGGTCTGTCCCCCCCGTTCTAGTGGAGTGTCTGGAAGCCACTCCTTAAGGAGGGGGTTATGTCACATGTCTGTCCTGTCTTGTTCTGCACTTGGGTGTCTGTTATGTTGAGCCATGTGCTTGTGTCATTGTTAGCCCCGCCCTACTTGTTATCTGATTATTGTTTGAGTTCTCCCACCTGTTCCCCCTGATTAGTTTCCCTTTATTAGTTCCCTCTTGTTTGCAGTCTGTGTGGATCGTTGTCTAATGTTCTTGTGTTTTGTTCCCAGTGTTTTGATCTGTTTAAGTTTTGTTCTAGTGTTTTCCCCCACGTGGGAGTTTTGTTTGTACCTTTTTGTTTGTTTATTATTTATTAAAAATTCCTTTCCTGCATTTGAATCCTCGCTTCATTTTTTGACCTCCCGTGACAGAAACTGGCTTTCAGTTTCCTAAGATGAGTCAGAACCGTATTGCTTTTGACTGGATTATTCAAACCTTTACAGTTCCAGCAAACCCATCTCAACAAACCATCTTCATTAGCTCTACCACCCATCATTTAAAGAAAAGAAAGAAAAAAAAAGAGAGGAGAAAGACCAAAAATATACTTGTAAACCACAAATAATTATACAAGGAACAGCAACTACAGAAAAGAATGAAACAATACAAAAGAGCAACAGTCCAGTCTTGTGCTTATGAGATGAACAAAGAAATGAGAACATATTAACACACTTCAAGAACCCTAGCGTGAAGACCCGCCCCCCGTCCTCACTTCCACCCCCCACCCCGCGCTCTTGACCTAAGCTAACACTCCCCCAACTAGAGTGTACGCTACCCTGAGGAAAAACCCCAATGTGCGTGCGAGATATTGTGATTCTTACCTCGGACTCATCTCCGCAAACAAATAACAAATACAGCGAATATATTCTGATACAGACAAAATAAAAAATAAAATAAAAATTATAATCCTATATAATTATATAAATTATAATTATAATCAAATAATAAATCCTAACATATTAAACCACACACCTGAGTAAAGTGCTTTCAATAGTCTCTGAACCAGAGAAAAAGAGACATAAGTTCCAGCACATTTATAGGTGTTCAAGCAGGTAATAGGTGTTGTTTCACAGTTGTGTTGAGTATCAAACATATATTCAGCGCCGTTCTTTGTGATTCTGAAGCTGGTTAGACCCTTTAGACCGTACTTAACATCTGGCATGGACCTCAGTAGACGTTTCACCTCATAGTATGCAGCTCGCTTCTTGGCAATCTCAGGCGGAAAGTCCGGGAAGACGAACACAGTTTTGTCTCTGAACTTAAGCTGCCCACCCCGGCTCGCTTTTCGCCAAATATCCTCCTTGACGTCGTAGCGATGGAAGCAAATTACGAAGGCTCGCGGACGGCTACCCTCCGCAGGTTTCGGTGCAAGTGTACGATGTGCACGAGCAAGAAGTGGAGGTTCAGGAAGATCAAATATCTCCACCAAAGCATCTGCCACGAACTTCGTAGGTTGTGGGCCTTCCAAACCTTCCGGGATTCCCACCAAGCGAAGATTGGATCTACGGGAACGACACTCTAAATCGATGCACTTAGCTTGCAGTGAGGCGACCTCTTTCTGGAGAGAAACGACCGTTGGCTCAAAAGAAAGAAGACTGGTCGTCCAATCTGAGGTAGCGGTCTCCAGGCTTGTTAAGCGCTCACTCTGGGTTTTAATGTGAAAATGTGTTATGCATTTCTTCTCGTACCTGGGAAATTTTACCTCGAATTTCAGCGGCGTGCGCGTCAAATTTGGCATGAATTCCACTTTCCAACCTGTTAATGGCACCCATAATCGCAACACCCTCAGGCGTGTAAAGTTCAGCCGTTTCCAAAGACGACCCGCCGGCAACAGCCGAATCGTCCTTTTTTTGTCGTTGTGTTTTTGAAGACATCGCTGGAACTTTGCGGCTATAAGATTTCAACAATATCGTAAGAAGTGAAGTGACCTTCAAATAGGCCTACACGAGATGTAAAATAAATAAATATAGTTATATAACGCTGTATCAAGTATAAAACGAAATTTAAGAGATGGTTTGCGGAGCTCCCGATTTATGCGGCCTCACATGGCAGATGCTAAACCGGAAGTCCCAATACTTAATCTATTTGATAATCAATTTTGAACACAATTTCGTCACAATTTTCATTTTGAACAAATCTTTAATATGACTCGGGACTACCGAGTTGTCTCAGAGTGATTCGTTCATTTTGTGTTGACCGCGCATGCGCGCAACATCCCATAGGTTCTGTACATGAAACAGAAATGATTAGTTCATCTCTCGAGTCTTCTGGTTCTGGTTTGAGTCGTTCGTTCTTCAAGTCACAAACCCATAAGCTGAATGCAAAAACAGAAATGATTAGTTCATCTTATATTGCGAGATATAAAGTGGCTGGTGGATGCCCAATTTTACCAGACACTTTTTCCGGAATTTAAATTTATAAAAGAAAGTGAACTAGCATATTTTGAATTGCTTTTTATTATTAATACATATTTTATTAATATTGGCAAATAAAAAGTGATGTGAAAAAGAGCCTGTGAGACCATGGTAAAATTGTGTTTGGTCAGTTTGGTCATATTCTACAGTAATTGTAGGCCTACATGTTTAATGAACAAAAAAAAATATTGACTCATCTCTCAGTAACATAGCATTAAAGTGTCACTTTAGTCTTCTTCAGAGTCATCATCATCTTCCTCCTCAGACGTCTCCTTCTCATCTTCAAGTTGGGTCTTTCTCTTCTTGGCTCCTCTTTCCATGAAATCTGTCCTCCTCGCTCTGACGCTGGCCTGATGCCACTGCTGTATGGCTGAGTCGGGATCAAAGTCTTCAATGGGGGGAAAACTCCTTTCTCCGAAATACTGAAGCCTTTATAAAATAACGCAGTGCTACTGCACAGCCATACAGTGCTGAGGCTTACTCGCACGCTGTTGGTCAGTAAGATGATCCGAACTTCCCACTACTAGTGTGTGTGTGTGTGCATGTGTGTGTGTGTGTGCGTGTGTGTGTGTGTGTGTGTGTGTGTGCGCGCCAGTGCTGCTTCCCCAGCTGTGGCAGGTAATGTGACTTTATCACAATTAGCTTACTTCTCATTTCAAAAACAACATGTTTAACGCAAAATACTTCTTGATTCATGAAAATATACGCATTTGACAGGACAAAAAAAAATCTGATCAAAACGGTGTTGTAGTGTAAATGTAGGCTAATAGACCACAGCAACATTGACAAGATAAAGAAAAAACAAGTCTGTGTTGGCTGAATACAAGGCTTCTACAGTTATAGATAATAAAACAACTTTTTCACACGTCCTTTATAAAGCAGTGTTTAATGAAACAAATATTTGAGGGTATTTAGGAAGGTATAATGTATTATTTACTTATGATATGAATTATTATTATTGTTAGCATTAATAATTAACTTATTTATTTTTTATTTTCAATTAGTGTCCCACAAAACACAGCAGATGAAGTTCTTCAGAAGCTGCTGCCTGTGGTTACAGCAACTAGATCAGCTGTGTAAGTAACACTGAGAATAAGCATCACTGTTAAAACATTATAACAGTTCTTACTTAAACATTATGCATTAATGGTTTAACAAACAATATGAGTCACACTTCAGCTTTTAAACCCTCCACCTATCTGACCTGATTTGTGATCTACGTAACCGGTTTTATGTTATTTGTGAGAAATTTATTTTCAAATATATGCATTTATAATGTATGTATATAAACATTTATATTTAGACTTTTTTATATTAATTTTATCCATCCATCCATCTTCATCCGCTTATCCGGGGTCGGGTCGCGGGGGCAGCAGTTCCAGCATGGGACCCCAAACTTCTCTTTCCCGAGCCACATTAACCAGCTCTGACTGG
The DNA here is from genome assembly GCF_949319135.1 of Squalius cephalus. Taxonomy (NCBI): domain Eukaryota; kingdom Metazoa; phylum Chordata; class Actinopteri; order Cypriniformes; family Leuciscidae; genus Squalius; species Squalius cephalus. The sequence goes on from NC_137132.1 coordinate 1,278,781, forward strand.
GGGATCCCGAGGCGTTCCCAGGCCAGTGTGGAGATATAATCTCTCCACCTTGTCCTGGGTCTTCCCTGAGGTCTCCTCCCAGCTGGACGTGCCTGGAACACCTCCCTAGGGAGGCGTCCAGGAGGCATCCTTACCAGATGCCCAAACCACCTCAACTGGCTCCTTTCGACGCAAAGGAGCAGTGGCTCTACTCTGAGCTCCTCGCGGATGGCTGAGCTTCTCACCCTATCTCTAAGGGAGACACCAGCCACCCGCCTGAGGAAACCCATTTCGGCCGCTTGTACCCGCGATCTCGTTCTTTCGGTCATGACCCAGCCTTCATGACCATAGGTGAGGGTAGGAACGAAAATTGACCGGTAGATCGAGAGCTTTGCCTTACGGCTCAGCTCTCTTTTCGTCACAACGGTGCGGTAAAGCGAGTGCAATACCGCCCCCACTGCTCCGATTCTCCGGCCAATCTCCTGCTCCAATCTCCCCTCACTCGTGAACAAGACCCCGAGGTACTTGAACTCCTTCACTTGGGGTAAGGACTCATTCCCTACCTGGAGTTGGCATTCCACCGGTTTCCTGCTGAGAACCATGGCCTCAGATTTAGAGGTGCTAATCCTCATCCCAACTGCTTCACACTCTGCTGCGAACCGATCCAGTGAGAGCTGAAGGTCACGGACCGATGATGCCATCAGGACCACATCATCCGCAAAAAAGCAGTGACGAGATCCCATGCCCACCGAACCGCAACCCCTCCCCACCATTACTACGCCTCGATATCCTGTCCATGAATATCACAAACAGGATTGGTGACAAAGCGCAGCCCTGGCGAAGGCCAACCCTCACCTGGAAAGAGTCCGACTTACTGCAGAGTACTCGGACACAGCTCTTGCTTTGGATGTACAGGGATTGGATAGCCCTGAGAAGGGGCCCCCTCACCCCATACTTCCGCAGCACCTCCCACAGTATCTCCCGGGGGACCCGGTCGTATGCCTTCTCCAGATCCACAAAACACATGTAGACTGGATGGGCATACTCCCAAGCCCACTCCAGGATCCTTGTGAGAGTAAAGAGCTGGTCCGTTGTTCCACGGCCGGGACGAAAACCGCATTGTTCCTCTTCAATCCAAGGTTCGACTATCGGCCGAACCCTCCTTTCCAGCACCTTGGAGTAGACTTTACCAGGGAGACTGAGAAGTGTGATACCCCTGTAATTGGCACACACTCTCTGGTCCCCCTTTTTCAACAGGGGGACCACCACCCCAGTCTGCCACTCCTTGGGCACTGTACCCGACTTCCACGCAATGTTAAAGAGACGTGTATTTAATTAATTTTAATAAAATAATATTAATTTTAATTTAATTTAAGGTAAAAAAACATTTATTTAGGTAAAAAAAAGTTGAATTCAATGTATTCCATTTCATCAGTTTTATATAATCTTTCTCCCTCACATAGAGACATAATCTCTTAGAATAACTGTTAAACTTACTGATATAGTGAATTAATTGTTTAAAAAAAGAGATCTTGAACAAATTATAAACACAATTAAGAAAAACAAAGATTTCTGTTTTGATATGAGAGATTGAAGAGTGTGTCATTGTTCTCTACAGGTTGAGGGATTGTGGTGTCACAGATGAAGGTTGTGCTGCCCTGTCTTCAGCTCTGAGATCAAACCCCTCACACCTGAGAAAACTGGATCTGTCTGGGAATAAACTAGGAGACTCAGGAGTGAAGCTGCTCTATGCTGTGCTGGAGAATCCTCACTGTAAACTGGAGATACAGTGGTAAGATCATGCGTGACTCTCACATAAAACTGTCACTGTGAATTCATAAAGTATAATCAAAATGGAATAACTTTTATTACATTAATTACAAGCAAAGCTATTGAAACAACGTGATCAAATTCATCAAATTAATTTAACGTCTGTTCATATGATGTAAGAGAATTAATATTTTTAAAGCGTTTGCTGTATTTCTCCTGCCGCTGTGAGTTCATGTGTTTGATCTGTAAATGATTGAACACATGAGCTGCTCCTCATTAAGGTGATACTGCAGTACTGATAGTCAAGTCAAGTCAAGTCAAGTTTATTTATATAGCGCTTTTCACAACATAGGTTGTATCAAAGCAGCTTCACAGTAATAAATTAAAACAATACATCAATGTTTGTTTCTAATGGAACGTCCATGTTTGGTAATGCTGATCAATAGTATCGTTGATTGATTAGTTAAATTAAATATCCAAATATCCCCAACTGAGCAAGCCAAAGGCAACAGTGGCAAGGAACCGAAAAACTCCATCAGGTGACCTAATGGAGAAAAAAAAAACCTTGGGAGAACCCGGGCTCAGTCGGGGGCCAGTTCTCCTCTGGCGTTTATGAACTAGAGACCGGATTTAACTGTAAGATTAAAAGTATTATATGAATGCCTGGCTGAAGAGATGCGTCTTTAATCTAGTTTTAAACTGGGAGAGCGAGTCTGAGCAACGAAGAGTATCCGGAAGACTATTCCAGAGTTTTGGAGCTAAATGTGAAAATGCTCTCCCTCCTTTGGTGGATCTGGATATCCTAGGTATGACCAAAAGCCTCGAATTTAGTGACCTTAAAGAGCGCGATGGATTATAGGGCGATAGAAGATCGGTTAAATAGACTGGAGCTAAGCCGTTTAGGGCTTTATAAGTCAGTAGCAATACCTTGTAATTAATACGGGACTTTATAGGTAACCAATGTAGTGATGATAAAATCGGTGTTATATGATCATATTTTCTTGATCTAGTTAGAACTCTAGCGGCAGCATTTTGGACTAACTGTAGCTTGTTTATTGAGGACGCAGGACAACCAGCTAATAAAGCATTACAGTAATCTAGTCTCGAGGTCATGAATGCATGAACTAACTTTTCTGCGTCAGAAACTGATAGCATATTACGTAGCTTAGCAATGTTTCTAAGGTGGAAAAAGGCTGTTTTTGTAACATATGAAATATGATTTTCAAAAGACAGGTTGCAGTCTAGTATAACACCCAGGTCTTTTACTGTAGAGGATAAAGTAACAGGACATCCTACTATGTTAAAGTTGTATTGTGAGAGGTTTTGTGGGTGGTTTTTTGAACCGATAAGTATTACCTCTGTCTTATCTGGATTTAATAAGAGAAAATTGCGCGTCATCCAATCTTTTATATCTTTAACACACTCTGTCAATTTGGATAATTTAGCGTTTTCATCTGGCCGTGATGAAATATAGATTTGAGTGTCATCAGCATAACAATGGAAACTAATTCCATGTTTCCTTATAATATTTCCAAGTGGCAGCATATATATTGAGAATAATAGAGGGCCTAACACAGATCCCTGCGGCACTCCATAGTTTACTGGAGTTATGATCGATTTTTCTCCATTTAAATAAACAAAATGGTAGCGGTCAGATAAATACGATCTAAACCAGCTTAATGCTTGTCCTTGAACACCAGTATAATTTTGTAGTCGATCTAAGAGTATTGTATGATCTATAGTATCGAATGCAGCACTAAGATCAAGTAAAACTAGTATTGAGATATAGCCTTGGTCAGAAGCTAAAAGTAAATCATTTGTGATTTTAACGAGCGCAGTTTCAGTGCTATGATGCGGCCTGAACCCAGACTGAAACTTTTCATAGGTGTCATTTTCTTGCAAGAAGGAGCCCAGTTGAGCGGACACAACTTTTTCTAGTATTTTAGACATAAAAGGTAGATTTGAAATGGGTCTATAATTTGCTAGATTATGTGGATCTAATTGTGGTTTCTTAATGAGAGGTTTTATAACTGCCAGTTTAAATGTTCTTGGAACATAACCTAATGATAAAGACGAGTTAATAATATTGAGGAGAGGCTCTTCCACTACAGGTAACACTTCTTTCAATAGTTTAGTTGGTATAGGATCTAGTAAACATGTTGTTGTTTTAGATGAAGTGATAAGTTTATTTAACTCTTTTTGTTCTATAGTTGTAAAGCACTGTAATTGTTCTTGCGGGGTGATAGTTGAGGCTGAGTTATAAGACGCGATTGAGGATTGAACGTTTACAATTGTGGTTCTGATGTTTTCTATTTTCTCAGTGAAGAACTTCATGAAATCATTACTACTAAACTCTAACGGAATATTTTGTTCAGGAGACATCTGTTTATTTGTTAGTCTAGCCACGGTGTTAAATAAGAACCTAGGATTGTTATGGTTGTTTTCTATTAGTTTGCGGAGATGCTCAGCTCTGGCCTCTTTTAGGGCCTTTTTATAACGTGACATACTGTCTTTCCACGCGATTCTAAAGACCTCTAAGTTAGTTTTTTTCCATTTACGCTCTAAATTACGGGTTTCTCTCTTTAGAACATGCGTAGTATTGTTGTACCATGGTGCTTTACTTTTCTCTCTGACTTTTTTTAGTCTAATGGGTGCAACAATATCCAATTTTCCAGAGAGAATGGTGCTCATAATACTAGTTAATTCCTCAAGTTCATCTGTTTGTTTGGGTTCAGGCAGCAGCTGAGACAGATCAGATAAGCTATTTGAAAAATTATCTATGGTGGATGGAAGGATTGTTCTACCTAATCGATAACGCGGCGCAGCATGATATATTACAGGGGTACGTAATATGCAAGTTACCATGTAATGATCAGTGACATCGTCACTTTGTGGAATGATATCTATATCGGTTGGATCGGTTCCATGTGATATAATTAAATCGAGTGTATGATTAAAACGATGAGTTGGTCCGGTAACGTTTTGCTTGACCCCAAAGGAGTTTAATAAATCTGTAAACGCAGCCCCTAGCGCATCATTTGAATTATCTATGTGGATATTAAAGTCTCCAACAATTAATGCTTTATCAAAATTAACTAATAGGTTAGAGAGAAAATCTGCAAACTCTTTTAGGAAATCAGCGTAAGGCCCAGGCGGTCTATATACGGTAGCCAAGGCTAGAGATAATAGGGATGTTTTTCTAACATCTAAGAGCGTAACATTTAGTACAAGTACTTCAAACGAAATAAACTTATAGCCCGTTTTCTGAGTAACATTGAGAATATCTCTATAGATTGTTGCAACACCGCCGCCACGACCAATCAGACGGGGTTCGTGCTTATAGGAGTATCCTGATGGAGTAGACTCATTTAGACCGAAATAATCATTTGGTTTAAGCCAGGTTTCAGTAAGGCAAAGTACATCGAAGCTATTATCTGTGACTATTTCATTTACAATAACTGCCTTAGGTGTGAGTGATCTAATGTTTAGAAGACCTAGCTTTAGAAATTGTTTTTGATTACTAATAGCAACATTCTCTGGTTTAATAACAATTAGATTTTTTCTAGATCCTGCAGTAGATTTATTATTTGATCTCACTAAACGAGGAATAGACACAGTTTCTATGCAATGTTCAACACTATTTATATCAGTTAATTTGGTGCAGCAGAGACTATGATTTGGACTTTTGGTTACTAGTCAAAAGGTATTTAACATTTTGGAGATGTTATCTGACAGAAGATCCGATCCGAATCTGCTTGGGTGTAAGCCATCAGCACGGTAAAGCCTAGGACGCTCCCAAAACAGATTCCAATTATTTACAAAGAGCAGTTTCTGCTCACTGCACCATGACATTAACCATTCATTTAGCGCAAATAATCTACTAAACTTTTCATGACCTAGTCGGTACGTGGGAAGCGGTCCTGACACAATGATCGTTATATCAGGCGATGTGCTGCGTACCGTATCGATCAGATTCCTGAAGTCTTTCTTCAGAACCTCCGTCTGGCGCAGCCTGATGTCGTTCACTCCTGCGTGCAAGACCACAGTTCCGACGCGCTCGTTCAGAATCTCGGGAACGCGAGCGGCGATTTCAGAAACACGAGCACCAGGAAAGCAGTGACTATGCACCTTACTTTTATTTAACGTAGCGTGTACGTGTCGAACGATGGAATCGCCGATGATCACAGCATCGCGTTCTGTTTCGCGAAGAGGGGAGAAGCGGTTTTGTGTGGATATCTCGAAAACCGGGAGGGTCGGAGACAGTTTTCTTGGTCTAGACCTGACTCGCGTCTTCCGCTGCGGAAATATCCAGGCTTCGTGGTGGCATGTTGGAGCCGGAGTGAACGAGACCATGGCTGATCGCGACCTCGACCTCGGCGCGCGGGACCGATGCTGAGTAACGCACGGAGTAGACGAGGTCGGAGTCAGCGGGTTAGTAACGTTAATCACTGATTTGTGTGCATCGGCGCGTAATGTTTCAAGAGCCAAACGCCTGTCTATCAGCTCGGCTTGTCTCACTAAAAGGTCGTGGATCTGTTTCTCAACAGCTTCCAGCTCGGACTGCACCGCGTGCAGCTCAAATGTGTCTTCACCTGCACCAAAAGGTAGACTACTTACATCTGATATATTCGCCATTTTAACAGATGGACAGTACGTTAAGTTAGCAACGACGCTACCAGTGATGCTATCAATATTAATACTAATTTATGGCTTAAGTCTTGGATATAATCCGTCTTTTTAGTGGTACGGGTGTAGAGTAGACGCACGATAGGCGAAAAAATGTTTGTTTGTAAATGAATGCGGAGAAGACGCGTTCAGCCGTGATCCACGGACGTAACCTATGAGAGTATCCAGCGTTGGATCACTAGGCTTGAGACGCGTCTGCTCAACAGTCCGCGTTGTAACTATGAGGTGAGGAAAAGTAGAAAATGTTCGTTGTAAGTGAGTTTAAAGAGAAATCAAGAATTATAAATCAATCGATGGAGCTCCAAAGACAACAACGCGTTCAGACGCGACGCAGTTTCAGTGATAGTCACACTGAAAAACACACTTTGACATCATGATATACATTTAAAACCCTTTACTTTAAACACACTCAATCTCAGCACAGTCAGGATTAACCCCGTCCATTCATTTTAATTTTAGGAGAAAACTGGATACTGTAGAGATTTTTCTCCAGGTTTAAAATCTACATCATGTCAGTGTCACAGATCATGACATGGAGAAACACTATAGTACATCAATGACACGTCAGTGTCTGTGTTATTAATGAGACTGCGTGTTCTTATGCTATGAGAAGACATTTCTCTTATTCATGACAGCACATGGGGTTTTTCTATGACAGACGCTTCAAACTGTAAAATCCCGCAGTAGTTTAGAGAGGCGTTCATGGGTTGCAAGTGTGTGTGTCCATAGTGCAAGAGTTGAGGGTATTGCAGGCTTCCCCCGTGATGCTGTCAGAGCGAGACTCGCTGCAGGCATTTGGTTGGCCAGAAACTACCGACATAATCAAACTGTGTGTGTGTGTGACAAGCGTTTTTCTGAGGAGATCTACGAGAATTTCTATCTTCTCTGTCACTATCCATCTTCATTGTCAGTGTCCTGAAGGTACATAGATTTGTGATCTACGCAACCGGTTTTATGACATTTGAATGATAAAATTATCAAATATATGCATTTATAGTGAATGTATATAAACATTTATACTGTTAAAGGGAAAATGTTGCAGTTCTCCCTGATATGTAGAGAGAGCCGGCATGGGCCGCTGACAGATGACAGTTGCTCGTCCCTCTCTTTCTCTCCTGTCTCGCTCTGCCACACACACTCCCTCTCTTCTTCTCACAGCCTCACACACACATTTAAGAGGATTTTCAGAATGATTGTGAGGTAGACTTGAGCTGAAAGAGGGGTTTTCAAGACTCTTTATTGTTCATTGCATTAACCTCTTCTTTTACAATTTTTACAAAGACAAATAAGTTGTATTTGGTTGTGTTGTAGCCACTAAAACAGTCAAGTATATAGTCAAACTCCTTTTTATGTTGAAATAAAGAGATTTCTGTTTCACCCACTCCGCCACTGTTTGCACTGTGTCAATATGTAGTTCATGCAGAGATATTTGTATAGGCCTATATATTATTTATATGACAGACCTATAGGTTTGGATGTTTTGTTAATGGTATTTATTCCTGCAAAATAAAAGGCGGATAACTTGCATTTTGTGATTAAGAAGATTGAGTGAATGTAGGTAATAGTTCTGGTGGATGAAGGGCCCCTCAAGAGGTAAAGCCCAGGGGCCCTTATAGACTTAATGCGGCCCTGATTATCCCCCAAAAGAAAGTAAAACTAACAGTTAAATAAACCGGACGAACTACAAACCAGACAACAGATGCAGGATACAGTGAAGAGGGTTTTTTAAAGCACAAATGTTTTAATCAACTTGTCTTGTAATGCTTGTGCAAACAGACCCTTGTAAAAGCATGAGCATTTCCTCAAAATGTGTGTGTGCAGCTGAAAAGAGGGAAGTGGTGTGTGTTTCACCTGAACCAGGACCGTCACCATATCAGATTTATCACTACATGATTATCATGGCCAAAATAACACACAATAACAATATATCACCATATCCATGGAAATCTTGAGACAAATAATAATAATGCTATCAGTCAAATTCATCTTTACTTTGTTTATTTTGTATTATTTTTGAAAAAGAAGAATCACTCCATCACATACAAAAGGAACAATTACACTTAATGGTGACCAGTTTGAAATAATGGTAACACTTTATTGCAATATATTGCGATTTGTTTTTAACACTAGACTATGGGGAAAAGTTAAATCATACACTTATACAGACTGTACATGATAAATAAGATGAGTCATATTTACAAATACAATTCATCACATCTTTCTGAGTTTTATTTCAGAAGCATCATACAGTTCTACATTCTCTTGAATAAATAATTCAATAACAAATACATTTTTTAACAGTCACTTGTCGCCACCTAGTGGCAAAATAATGTAATCGATAAATGCGTTATTTTAAGTGCCAAGTTTCTATTAATAGCTGATTTACTCTATTTTGATCGCTAATGAAGACATCAGTGTTTATATTTGAAATTTTAACTATTGTATCACAGAAATAATGATACAATTATGAGGTTTAAAAGACCTTTTGTGAAGCTGTTTCTTGACAACTCTCTCTGGGTCAGCGGCAGCGCCAACACAGATTTAAAATGTTACGATATGATTTGGTCAAAGGTTTAATAGACAGAGGAATTGGAAGAAGATTGTGTGGGTGTTTGAATGGAGATCACAGTATTTTAAAGATGAATCGTGCAGCTCTACTGTCTTATCTCTCTCTCAGCATATGAGTAGCGCGAGAGCTTTTCAGTGCATTCAGTCCAGTGTTGCCAACTATTTTCAAAGGAAAGTAGCTAACGCCTTCCCTAAATGTCGCTAGATGACATCATAAATCAATTAGCATATTCATGATGTCATTGCGTCATACTTGCGTTCTGCGTGCCTAATGTTTTCTCTCTAATTTCAAGCTCACATTCTGTATTTTAATATAATATAAAATAGCCGAATGTCCAATAAAGATGTTCTCATTTCCTATATATTTTTTGTCAAACAATAGAATGAGTAGCTATGATATAGTGAATGACTAAATTTTTTAGATGTGTAAAATTATCTGAATTGAGAGTTCGGGAACTGGATGAACTAAAGCTCTGTGATAGTGAGTATTACAAGTAATAAGCACAAGAAAAAGGAAATTAAAATGGTCAAACTAAATTCTTTAAATATAAAACAAAAGAGCAGCAGATAAGCGATGCGTCAGTAAAAATACTGCTGATTGACGTCTGTCAGCGGCCGTGCGCTCAACAGAAGAATGAGCCGCTGCTCCTCTCAGCCGTTCACTGAACAGGGGAGACGCACAAGAGACAGAGACGGCAGGGAGAAAGCAAGAGCTCGCCCTCGCACGACTGACAACATTTGGAGGTTACTGAGTGTCACGAACTGCTCCGAGACACAAAGGTTTAGATCCAAACGCAGCTTTATTGTATGGGGAAATCCAGAGGCGTAATCCAATGTACAGGCAAGAGTCATACACAGTCGGGCAGTCAAAACAAAGAAACAAACAAACAAACAAACAAACAAACAGGCAGGGACCAGAGGCAAGAGAGTAATCCAGGGAACAGGGCAAGATATCCAAAACCAAGAGACAAGAAAACCAAGAGACAAGAAAACCAAGAGACAAGAAAACCAAGAGAATGCTCAGAAATGCAGTGTAACACTTAAACAAGACTTCACGGTGAGTGAATGAATATGGTATAAATAGACTGAGACTAACAGGATGATGAGACACAGGTGAATGCAATCAGTGAATGAGGTACAGGTGAATGTGATCAGTGATAAGTGATGATGAGTCCGGGCAGTGAGTTATGGGAACTGTAGTTTGTGAGTAGTCTTACGTGGAGTGCTCTCTGGTGGCTCTCAAGGGCACTCCAGCTGGTGACCGTTACATAGCCCCCCCTTTAAGGAGTGGATTCCAGACGCTCCTAAAACTGTCCAGGAGGGAGGTGGAGCGGAGGCGGACTCGGGGGCGGGATGGAGGGCCAGGCCCGTGGAGCGGATAACGACCTGGAGACTGCGGCAAGACGGGAGGCCAGGGCGGATCAGGCTGTGCCGGCGACCAGGGCGGATCAGGCTGTGCCGGCGACCAGGGTGGATCAGGCTGTGCCGGCGACCAGGGCGGATCAGGCTGTGCCGGCAGTGCAGCCGACCAGGGAGGAGACGACCCTTCAGGCGGCCAGAGAGGAAACGACCCTTCAGGAGGCCAGGGAGGAGACGACCCTTCAGGAGGCCAGGGCGGAGGCGACCCAGGAACAGGAACAGACACCGGCTCAGGAACAGGAACAGACACCGGCTCAGGAACAGGAACAGACACCGGCTCAGGAACAGGAACAGACACCGGCTCAGGAACAGACCCCGTGTCGGCGGCCATCTCTGCTGAGGGCTCAAGCGACGTGGCGGTGGTCATCTCGTCTGGAGACACTGGCTCGGCGGAGACCATCTTGTCCTGGGACACTGGTTCGGCGGCGGCCATCTTGTACGGAGACACTGGCTCGGCGGTGGCCATCTTGTACGGAGACACTGGCTCGGCGGCGGCCATCTTGTACGGAGACACTGGCTCGGCGGCGGCCATCTTGTACGGAGACACTGGCTCGGCGGCGGCCATCTTGTCAAGAGACACAGGCGTGGAGTCGGCCATCTTGTCCGAAGACACAGGCGTGGAGTCGGCCATCTTGTCCAATGACACAGGCGTGGAGCCGGCCATCTTGTCCGAAGACACAGGCGTGGAGCCGGCCATCTTGTCCGAAGACACAGGCGTGGAGCCGGCCATCTTGTCCGAAGACACAGGCAGGAAGAGGAAGAGGAACAGATTCAGGCTCAGGCTCAGGAACAGATTCAGTCTCGGCGGGACGAGACTCTTGACGGGCAGACGTGACGTGAAGCTCAGTCTCTGGATCGGCAGAAGTGACGACGTGAAGCTCAGTCTCTGGATCGGCAGGACTGACGTGAAGCTCTGGCTCTGGATCGGCAGGACTGACGTGAAGCTCTGGCTCTGGCTCGGCAGGACTGACGTGAAGCTCTGGCTCTGGCTCGGCAGGACTGACGTGAAGCTCTGGCTCTGGCTCTGGCTCGGCAGGACTGACGTGAAGCTCTGGCTCTGGCTCTGGCTCGGCAGGACTGATGTGAAGCTCTGGCTCTGGCTCGGCAGGACTGACGTGAAGCTCTGGCTCTGGCTCGGCAGGACTGACGTGAAGCTCTGGCTCTGGCTCTGGCTCGGCAGGACTGACGTGAAGCTCTGGCTCTGGCTCGGCAGGACTGACGTGAAGCTCTGGCTCTGGCTCGGCAGGACTGACGTGAAGCTCTGGCTCTGGCTTGGCAGGACTGACGTGAAGCTCTGGCTCGGCAGGACTGACGTGAAGCTCTGGCTCTGGCTCGGCAGGACTGACGTGAAGCTCTGGCTCTGGCTCGGCAGGACTGACGTGAAGCTCTGGCTCTGCAGGACTGACGTGAAGCTCTGGCTCTGCAGGACTGACGTGAAGCTCTGGCTCTGCAGGACTGACGTGAAGCTCTGGCTCTGTCTCGGCAGGCAGGACGTGAAGAGGCTGATCTGGGAATGCTGATGAATGTGGTGGACCAAGCTCCGTGGCCATTGCCTCTTGGAGTGTGATGCCCCTTCCCAAAAAAGGTTTAGGGGACATGTCCTCCTCAACCTCCCCAACAGTGAAGGAGGAACTACATAAAATTAGGGCATAGTCCAGAAAGTCTCTTAGACTACAATTAAACTTCCCTTCAGGAAACCAAGATCTTATGGGCTCATTTAGTCCAAAACAGAAAATGTCCTTTAAAGCCACTTCATCAAATGGAACTTGAGAAGATAACTTACAAAACTGGTGAACATAGTCCTCAATAGGTAAGTCTCTTTGCTGGAAATGTAGTAGTTGGTCGACTGGGTCCATGGTTAGATTGGAAATGCTCATAAAAGCCACTGGATCTGGGTATGGCGAAGTCTTCTGTCACGAACTGCTCCGAGACACAAAGGTTTAGATCCAAACGCAGCTTTATTGTATGGGGAAATCCAGAGGCGTAATCCAATGTACAGGCAAGAGTCATACACAGTCGGGCAGTCAAAACAAAGAAACAAACAAACAAACAAACAAACAAACAGGCAGGGACCAGAGGCAAGAGAGTAATCCAGGGAACAGGGCAAGATATCCAAAACCAAGAGACAAGAAAACCAAGAGACAAGAAAACCAAGAGACAAGAAAACCAAGAGACAAGAAAACCAAGAGAATGCTCAGAAATGCAGTGTAACACTTAAACAAGACTTCACGGTGAGTGAATGAATATGGTATAAATAGACTGAGACTAACAGGATGATGAGACACAGGTGAATGCAATCAGTGAATGAGGTACAGGTGAATGTGATCAGTGATAAGTGATGATGAGTCCGGGCAGTGAGTTATGGGAACTGTAGTTTGTGAGTAGTCTTACGTGGAGTGCTCTCTGGTGGCTCTCAAGGGCACTCCAGCTGGAGACCGTTACACTGAGGTTTGTCCAAAGAGTTGCTAGATTTTTCGCTAGTCACTTTTAAAAAAAAATGTCACTAAAGGGGTCTGAAAAATCGCTAAAAATAGTGACAAAGGCGCTAAGTTGGCAACACTGATTCAGTCTCACGCCGCTTCCACACCTCCACTTGAAAGTGATATTACAACACTCATAGATAACGACACATTACATCCTCTGTTGGAACAAGAGTGGCAACTTCTGTCAACCTCGTCTATAAGGAAGGACAAAAATAAAGCAATTTAATTTGAATCAATATTGATTCTGGAATAAGAAAAATCTATTTTAAAACAGTAAACAAAAATATTGCGATAGTTTGGTGAATAGATTTTTTTTCCAGCCCTAACACACACACATGTTCCTTAAAATGTTTACAAATTCATTAAGCACACACACACACACACACACACACATGTTGGGTTTCCATGATTTATGGGGACTTTCCATAGAAAAAAATATTTTCATACTGTACAAACTGTATATTCAATCCCCTAATCCTAACTGATGTATTTTAACAAAGTGAACTGATGAGTATTTCTATACATTTCATATTGACATTATTATGTTATTTATTTTTTAAGTGGTCATGTTTATCTCTGGATATAGGCTTAATGTGTTTCATTGTTCTCTACAGGTTGTGTGATTGTGGTGTCACAGATGAAGGTTGTGCTGCTCTGGCTTCAGCTCTGAGATCAAACCCCTCACACCTGAGAGAACTGGATCTGTCTGTGAATAAAGTAGGAGATTCAGGAATCAAGCAGCTTTCTGATCTACTGCAGGATCCTCACTGTAAACTGGAGGAACTGTGGTAAGATCATCTCTACCATAAAGACTCTGAGTGAATAAGAATTAATATGTACAGTAGATAGTGCATACAATATATGTTTGGTGTAAGCCTCATCTGGTGGTTCAGCGACAGATTCCTGCTTGAACCGTCAGATCCTGCCGGCGGTAGAAGACAGCGGTGAGGAGTCTCCTTGAAGAGGAACATTTACATCTTAATATATTATTATCCCACAAAAGAAAGTAAAACCAACAGTTAAATAAACCGGACGAACTACAAACCAGAAAACAGATGCAGGATACAGTGAAGAGGGTTTTTAAAGCACAAATGTTTGGTGTAAATCAACTTGCCTTGTAATGCTTGTGCAAATAGACCCTTGTAAAAGCATGAGCATTTCCTCAAAATGTGTGTATGCAGCTGAAAAGAGGGAAGTGGTGTGTGTTTCACCTGAACCAGGACCGTCACCATATCAGATTTATCACTACATGATTATCATGGCCAAAATAACACACAATAACAATATATCACCATAACTATAGAAATCTTGAAAAATAATAATAATACTATCAGTCAAATTCATCTTTACTTTGTTTATTTTGTGTTATTTTTGAAAAAGAAGAATCACTCCATCACACACAAAATGAACAATTACACTTAATGCAACCAGTTTGAAATAATGGTGACACTTTATCACAAGTATACTGTAACACAGCGCTTATAAATCATTTGCAAACTATTAGTTTATAGTTCATGAATAGTATATAATAGATTATAAAACGGTTAGTTCCAATCCTTGATTCTGATTGGTCAATAGGTGTGTTTTATTCAGGATAAAACACGGCTATGACCGCTTCACCCAACGGTTCTATGTATCACTACACAACACCCCTAGTAACCACTCTTGGCAACTTGCAACTTGGCAAACACATGTTTGATCTCATTGATATTGTTCATTGTATAGTAGAGTATTGTGAGAGATCGAGTAAGCGACTGTACCTGCATTTACAGTAGACATAGCATTTTCCTTCAGGTCAGTCCTATATTCATAATAAAAAAAATATGTTTGAATGTCCGCTGCGATATCTTGTCCTTTTAACAGTTAAGGGGTTTTCCGTGCCGATAGTCATCTATCAGTTGCGTCTTCCTTCTCCGTGATCACAAGTTTGAGTCCTTTCAATGTAAAAGTCTTCTCTACCGACTGACTCACATATAAAGACAGTCTTTGACGCCATCTTTTGGTGAAATAATGTATGTAACTTCTGTTGCTGTTTACGGGCCAGGGACTATTTTTTCCAGCAGAAGGAAGGCTTTTAGTGATTTTACTTCATTAAAGTTGCATAGATACATATTTTTCGGCTTTAAAGGGGCTATATGGAGTTTTCAGCTGCCTCTAGCGGTGATGTTTCAGATTGCAACCAATACGTTTACAAGCGAGTGCTCGTCAAAATATATTTTACATGCTTTTTAATAATGTTAGCTTACCTGGCCAATAGGATGAAAGCCAACTCCGGGTCTGTTTTTATACCCAAAACAAAGCGGAGGTTTCTCCATGATACAAAAGCCATGCCGATGTTGATCCGTGTTTTCGTCCGAAGTTGATCCGATTAACGTTTGGCCTGACGAGCTTCAGTAGATAAAACTTTTTTTAGTTTTTTATCATTATGTGGAATTTGTGTTGGAGTCTGTGTTGTGCTGGGAGCAGGTCGTTTCTTAGTGTTAGCAGACTCCATGTCATAAGTTGCAGTGTCGTCGCTGTTGAGTGCAAAGTCAGTAGAGGAGGCGAGAGGCTCGGGAGCGCACACGCAGGTCTCAGTCACGTCACTGGATTTCGCGGTAAATCCGACCCGGAGCCTTCACATAGAAATAGGAATACTTGCTTTCAGAGGTAATAGCAAAACCCGCCAAGTGGATCATTTTAATGTGAGATTACAACCCCTTCACACACAGGCAATAAAAAAAGGATTCATTTTAGTAGAAAAATTACATATAGCCCCTTTAATATTTGTATTGTGTGGTAACCGTTTTATAAAAGCAATAAGATACTTGAGGCTAGTGCTGTGTCGTGAATAAATCATGGCTCACTCTGCTTCACGTCGAGCCTAACAACGCCCTTCAGCCGTGACTTATTCACGATATAGCCTCTCGTACCTTATTGCTTACATAAGCTGTAGTTACTATATTAAGAGACTATATACAAATAATTGGGTGCCGATACGATATGTATTGGGATTTTTAAGACATTTCGATTATTCAATATTGCGATTCGATATTAGAATGTATTACGATTTGTTTTTAACACTAGACTATGGGGAAAAGTTCAATCATACACTTATACAGACTACATGATGAATAAGATGAGTCATATTTACAAAAACAATTCATCAAATATTTCTGAGTTTTATTTCAGAAGCATCATACTGTACTACATTCTCTTGAATAAATAAATGAATAACACATACATTTTTAAACAGTCCCTTGTCGCCACCTAGTGGCAAAACAATGTAATCGATAAATGCGTTATTTTAAGTGTCAAGTTTCTATCAAAAGCTGATTTTCTCTATTTTGATCACTACCGTAGACATCAGTGTTTATATTTGAACTTAAAACTTTTATCCCAGTACTTTTATGATAATTTGAACTATTGTATCACAGAAAAAATGATACAATTATGAGGTTGGAAAGACCTTTTGTGAAGCTGTTTCTTGACAACTCTCTCTGGGTCAGCGGCAGCGCCAACACAGATTTAAAATTTTACAATATGATTTTATCAAAGGTTTAATAGACAGAGGAATTGGAAGAAGATTGAGTGGGTGTTTGAATGGAGATCACAGTATTTTGAAGATGAATCGTGCAGCTCTACTGTCTTATCTCTCTCTCTCTCTCAGCATATGAGTAGAGTATGAGTGCATTCAGTCTCACGCTGCTTCCACGTGTCCACTTGAAAGTGATATTACGACACTCATAGATAACGACACATTTCATCCTCTGTTGGAACAACAGTGGCTAACTTCTGTCAACCTCGTCTATAAGGAAGGACAAAAATAAAACAATTTAATTTGAATCAATATCGATTCTGGAATTAGACAAATCTATTTTAAAACAGTAAACAAACATATCAGGATAGTTTGGTGAATTATTACATTAAGCACACACACACACACATGTTGGGTTTTCATGTTTTATGGGGACTTTCCATAGAAAAAAATATTTTCATACTGTACAAACTGTATATTCAATCCCCTAATCCTAACTGATGTATTTTAACAAAGTGAACTGATGAGTATTTCTATACATTTCATATTGACAGCATTATGTTATTTATTTTTTAAGTGGTCATGTTCATCTCTGGATATAGGCTTAATGTGTTTCATTGTTCTCTACAGGTTGTGTGATTGTGGTGTCACAGATGAAGGTTGTGTTGCTCTGGCTTCAGCTCTGAGATCAAACCCCTCACACCTGAGACAACTGAGTCTGGCTGAGAATAAAGTAGGAGATTCAGGAATCAAGCAGCTTTCTGATCTACTGCAGGATCCTCACTGTAAACTGGAGAAACTGTGGTAAGATCATCTCTACCATAAAGACTCGGAGTGAATAAGGATTAATATGTAGATAGTGTACACAATATATCTTTGTGCGTAAGCCCCATCTGGTGGTTCAGCGACAGATTCCTGCTTGAACCGTCAGATCCTGCCGGCGGTAGAAGACAGTGGTGAGGAGTCTCCCTGAAGAGGAACATTTACATCTTACTAATTATTATCCCACAAAAGAAAGTAAAACCAACAGTTAAATAAACCGGACGAACTACAAACCAGACAACAGATGCAGGATACAGTGAAGAGGGTTTTTAAATCACAAATGTTTGGTGTAAATCAACTTGCCTTGTAATGCTTGTGCAAACAGACCCTTGTAAAAGCGTGAGCATTTCCTCAAAATGAATGTGTGCAGCTGAAAAGAGGGAATGCTTTGTTAACAATGTATTAACCATAAATAGTTCTCACTTTAGATTAGGTCACGGAAAATCAGAAAATGTCATTAAGTGCTTTAATACAGCCTTTATTGGACATTAATTACATTAATATTAAGAGTTCCTTAAAATATTTACAAATACATTAAGCTCACACACAGACACACAAACACACAGAGAGACACACATACACTCACACACACACACACACTCACACACACACACATACTCACAGACACACACACAGACACTCACACACACACACACACACTAGGGCTGGGACGATGCATGTCCCAATACTTGGGTGTCGATACGATTTTAAGAAATATATTGGATTTAGGCTTAATGTGTGTCATTGTTCTCTACAGGTTGAGGGATTGTGGTGTCACAGATGAAGGTTGTGTTGCTCTGGCTTCAGCTCTGAGATCAAACCCCTCACACCTGAGAGAACTGAGTCTGTCTGGGAATAAACTAGGAGACTCAGGAGTGAAGCTGCTGGAGGATCTGAAGGATGATCCACATTATAAACTGAAGACACTATGGTACGAATCGTTTTTAACGATTTTCATCATCATATTTTAATTTAAAGTTCATATGGCAGATTTACTCACTAGAAATAAAAGTAAAGGGTCAGGTTCAGTAACACCGTGTGTGTGTGTGTGTGTGTGTGTGTGTGTGTGTGTGTGTGTGTGTTTGTGAAAATATTGTGTCTGAGGTCATCAGATAATGAGTCTTAAATTCAGCTTCAGTTTCTGTATGTCTCTGAACTTTAAACTGTTTAATATGAGTTTAATTCTGCTCATACTGTTGTGACTGATTGTGAAAATAATATTAATGTTATTTTCAGCTTTTCTCCTTTATCTGTCTCTATAGGCATCTTTACACAGCCAAGTTAAGGCTGCTCTAAAGCGGCTCTGTGTCTGCTCAAAGTTCTGTGTAAAAACACAATGCTGCATAAAAGCAAACTTAAAATATGACGGTCTGAATCTCCTCAGCCCCTAGTATCAAAGATGACATTGAAACAAAACAATGATATTGTTTTGGTTCAGTGTAAATGAACGCGAACTTGTGCCGCTCTAAACTACGTCATTGTCATGACAACCAAATGCGCGGCACGAGAGTCAAGAAGCGGAAGACAAAACATATCGGCCTAGCTCCATATTGTTTTAGCCAAATTAAAAATGTCAGCCAACAAGGAACAATAAAGTAAAAATGTCCTGTACTCACATCGTGAAGCAAACTACTAAAATAACAGATTCGTTGACGTGTGTAATCAATTGGCTTTCGCGTTTGTTATCTTCCTTTGAAGAGACTGGCAGATCAACGCATCGCTACATTTCTCTCAGATACGGTAAATGCTTATTCAGCGTCACTGTGTTATATTATATTCCAAAAATCATCTTCTTGAGGACGATATTTCAACCACACACGACCTGCCTGAAACGCTAACGATAGCATAATTGTTCTTTCTGGCTCTTTGAAAAAAAAAAAAAACCTTTCGAGCTCTTTTAATCCTGCGGTGATTTACACGGTGTAATAACTCCTCATTTCTTTGTAGCATTTGTTCTATCTGGAACAATTTTATTAAGAAATAGAAAATAGCATTCAGTACCACAGAATTATGACAAACATCAGAGCGTGAGATAGCTATAGCACACAGAGGACATTTAAAATTCCGTATTTTTATTTATCTCGAGTTTTTATTTATTTGTTTACTATTTAATTACTATTAAATTCATTTTATAACACTTTGTTAAAACTGTAGTTTTAAAATAGTAATGTTCAAATATTATTTCCCGCGATTTTAATTTCTGTGTAAATGCTTTTATGCTGCGTCAGAGAAGCAATAAACATTGTGTAAATGCACATTTTGCCGCTTCAGATTTGGTTTCTGTGCCGCTTTTTCTGTGTAAAGACGCCTTATGTGTGTGATAATCTGAGATTTGGGTTTTTTGTTATTAACTGATATTAAATCTGTAGTGAGTGTAATGATCATTTCTGCTGGTTCTGTATCAGCTGTCCGTTGTGTGAAAGTGACCTTTCATGTGCTTTTGATTTTGTAAAGTGACTTTGAGCATCAGATATAAGCTATATTATCATGTTTGAGAATGAATTATAGATTATTTAGTTAGTTTTCTTATGAAAAGATGTGACAGATGTAATATCTCATACTGCATATGTGACTGTTTGTGTGTTTTATTTTAGGTATAGATGACAGTCTGATCTTCTGATGATCTTCTGATGATGAATAAGGATCCACTACAGAGACTCACAGTCAACAGAATCAACAGAGACTGAAGATACAGTGACTTCACTGTTATAAATTAAGACTTCATTTAGATTTCAACGATCCTCTGACAGACCTGATGAGGTGGCAGTGAAACACCTTTTATTTCACAGCACCAAATTACAGTTTCTCATTCATAGATCATCCATTTTATTTGTATAAACTCAAAAAGCTAGGAGTTTTGTTATAGTAAATATAGAGTCAGGGTTCCCACGGGTCCTTGAAATCCCTGAAAGTTTGTGAATCTGAAAAAAAAAAATTCAAGGCCTTGGAAAGTTCTTGAGAGTAAACACACATAGATACAGGTCCTTGAAAGTGCTTGAATTTATTTTGTGCAAGAAGTTTTCTGGAAAAAATTCCATATTATTCTTTCCGGCCCGCTAATGTGTTATTTCGCCAACACTTCGTGGCCTATGCGCACCAAGGGGAGAATCCACCATCCGAAGCGTACCTTCTATGGTTTTATCCATTGGCTAACAAGCCATCACCTGATGTTAGCATTCCATTGACTCCCATTCATTTTGGCGTCACTTTGACAGCAAATAACTTTACATCTGAGGCGTTTAAAGACTCCATTCGTCCATTATTTATTTCTAAAGAAACACGACAATGTATAAAAGGCTCCATCACCTTGTATCTTACGTTATGGCCCCGTAGAAGCCGTTTTTGTGAAAATAGGCTAACGATTGCATCATAACCACGCGACTCTCTGTCGCACAGTAGAGATATTACCATATAGACAGGCGGAGAAGCTCGCTGGCAATCGGGGGGACGTGGAGGCAAAATGACAAAATAATTAATTAGAATACTTACAAAAAGATGCTGCTAGCTCATAGACAGCTAATACTCACGCTCTCCGTCTCTGCAAGATTCGGAAGGGAATGATTCAGATTTCTCTTGGCACAGCTACTAAAAGACTTACAACTGTCAGACAGGTTGCTTCACTTTTCTCCGTTGAAGTCTATGGGGTCGCTGTGTCCATTTCTTTTACAGTGATAATGCTGTCGTATTCACACCGCCCCGACAAACATCAACTTGTGTGAGGTTGTGTGCTTTAAAGGTAGTAACTAAAAAATGTATCTAGCCCTGCTTGATGCCATTTGATAAATAAAGAGCATATATATTAAACATGTTAAATGCCGTTAATGTTTTAAAACGCGCATCTATTCAATTCAACAGTAACTTGTGATACAGGCACGTGCACAGGTAGGGCTCAACCTGTGCAGAGGACATGCCCTTTTTGCCCTTACACTCCGAAGTGCCCTTTTTTTTGTTGGTGGTGTTTTTATTTTGTATAAATCAATGCTATTGGTCACCCTTTACGTCTGTCTGTCTGTTTTACTAATATTTAGCCAATGAAAGTTCTTAAAAAGAGCTTGCGTAAATCTTGTTCGATCCTCATACTGTCAGTAAACCTGATAACTTCGCCCCGTCTATCTTGACTGAATGACCTGAAGTTCCGCAGCAGCCGCACAGCAGACAGCAGCTGAGCGAAGTTTTGCAAGTGTAAACAAAGAATCTTGTTGTTTAAATAAGTACTAAGCACTATGTCTATAAAGGCTCTTATTTTATTTATTTGATGTCTGACTGAGACATGTGGGACCTGGGAGAGAGGTCTAGCATTTGCCATCTACTCATAGCCAATACAAAGCCTACACTTAAATAGCCTGTGCATACAGTAGCCTAGCATTTCATCTTTTATAAAATGAGATTTTGGCCAAATGTATTTTGCTACAAACTGAGCGCCCATATAGCTACAACAAACTAGTTTGTAACCTGTTGATGAAAATGTTTTAATGACGGACAAAATGCACATTTGCACACATTCACTGGTCAAAAACCCCGTAACTGCATTTGAGTTTGACTTTTGTAAAATGTTAACAATATATTGATAAGTAATACAACAACATATCATTTGTTTTTACCATCGGAAAATGATAATCAGAAGCACAGGTGCACCCCCGCGCTGTTTCGTACTGGAACTTAGCCTACATAAAGCGACTGACTGAGTGATCCTCATCACCTAGGTAACATATATTTCTACAAAATTTCTTCTTTGATTTATGATTGCTGCATTTAACCATTTAATCACATTATGGTAATAATATTAAATTATGGTTAATTCAAGGCTGTTAATATGCACGTATTCGCTACCTAGCTCATTTTTGAATCTATAGTATTCGATACTCTCTGCTCGTCTTCACATGTATAAATGTAGTAAAACATGTTTTTTTAGGGCTTTAGGACTAGGGCTTAAGAAGCCCTGGAACCCTGTATATCTATATTATCTATACTATTATAATGTTTGTTATTAATAGTAAATAAATCTAAAGCTTTTAAGACTATTATTTTGTGTTATTGCATTTGTCA